>NC_135533.1:14861366-15164396 GCF_045843805.1 Urocitellus parryii | reverse complement strand
TTAGGGTCTTGTTAAGTCAGATCCTAGGCGGACATGAAAAAGATTTGGGCCGACTTTTTCTTCTAGTAGCTGTAGGATCTCTGTTCTAGTGCCTAAGTCTTTGATTCACTTTGAGTTTCATGCAGGTGAGAAATACAGGTTTAATTTCATTTTGTTACATGTGGCTTTCCATTTTGCCAGCACCAGTTGATGAACAGGCTTCCTTTTCTCCAGTGAATGTTTTTGGCACCTTTGTCTAGTATGAGACAACTGTATTTGTGTAGGTTTGTCTTTGTATCCTATTCTGTACCACTGGTCTATATGTCTATTTTGGTGCCAATACCATGCCGTTTTTGTTACTCTAGCTTTACAGTTTAAGTTCTGGTATAGTGATGCCTCCTGCTTCACTTTTCTTGCTAAGGATTTCTTTGGCTATTCTGGATCTCTTATTTTTCCAAATGAATTTCATGACTGCTTCTTCTATTTCTATGAAGAATGTCATCAGAATTTTAATAGAAATTGCATTAAATCTGTATAAAGCTTTTGGTAGTATGACCATTTTGACAATATTAATTCTGCCTATCCAGGAGCACGGGAGATCTTTCCCTCTTCTGAGGTTTTCTTCAATTTCTTTCTTTAGTGTTCTATAATTTTCATTATAGAGGTCTTTCACCTCTTTTGTTAGATTGATTCCCAATTATTTTATTTTTTATAAGCACTTTGATATAAATAAATGCATATGCTTTGATTTTAAAAGTTAGAAATTATTTGTCATATATATTTTCAAAACCTAAATGTCTCTCAAATTCGCAAAATTCTTAAAACAGTTTTCCTAACAGACCCCCGCAGCTGGTCACGGGGAGAACCTCTCCTCTGCCCTTAATCCTTCCTCATCGTGGAGGAAGGAGCTCGCCCGCGCCTCTGAGCCTTAACTTGTGTGATGAGAGGAATTCCTGAAAAGCTGCCTGGAAACCAGCTCTGGAATCTGAGTTATATTTAAGTGCCTTAGGGGACCCTTGTCATTTAAAGACTATTTGGTACAAGAATAATCACTTCTAATTTCTGTTCCACACGAGCGGCAACCCTCTTGCGAATTCAGTCGGCTCCAGAAGGGACACATCTTCCCCAGCTGCTGCCAGGCACTGCTGAGGCCCAGCAGCCATGGGCTCCGGCCCAGGCCTGCTGCTCATCCCTGACCACACACTCCAGCAGTCTCTCTCCGGCTTCGCTGAAGCTATCAGCACCGCCTCACCTAGGTCCTCCAACACCTCCATTCTCATTAGTCCCCTCCTGACACCACCGCTGCCTCCCCACCTGCCATCCCTCTGTCCCCTCCCCCACCTGCACGCACACCTTCTGTCCTGAGTCTCCCAAATTCCACCAAGGAATCGCAGAATTCAGGGTTCCCAGATGCTTCCTCCCACCCTCGTCTGTCCCCCTCCTTAGTTTCTTCCTCTGGCCTTCAAATATCAGAGTCTTCTCTCCCCTGATCTCTCACTCAGCCTTCCCTGGGTTCCTGTCCTGGCATCTCCTGGACTGCACAGCTGGCCTGCCTTCCCTGGGTATCCCTGTGGAGAGGCTGGACACAAGAGACTGTTTCTATCCCCTCTGCAGCTCAATGAGCTGCTCCCAGATGAGCAACTATGCTCTCCATGCACCAGGTGGATGGGACACCTGCTTTCCCCACAAAGCAACTGATTCAAAATGAGCACAGACTTTGATAAAGCACCCCAAACTGAAGACATTCACCGAGGATCATTCTGCGACAAACCTGAGTTCACAGAATGCTAATCCGACAAATCCTCCTGAACCAATGGAAATTCTTACATCATGATAAGCAAATGATGGGAGAAGAGTACCCCACAGACATGTCTGCGCAGGATCCAGGATTTAAAAGCGCTTCGTGACCTGAGGCAGCACTGGCTCAGAACACCCCTGCTCTGCCTTCCCCCAGCAGCTGGGCTCCAGGGCAGCACAGGCACATGGAGAGGATCACCCCGGAGGGAGCACAGACTGGAGAACCTCCGAGAACCCCAGAGCAATCAATCCTGTCCTTGATGTGCCCTTCTAGATTGAGGCACATCATGAGGAAAAAAGGAAAAGGACATGAGATAATCCAGGAAAGGGATGGCTGCGTCAAAGCTTTCCTGACACCTGGACCCCACTCCAAGAAACCCTGGCTCAATTTGGCAGGAGGTGATCTGGATTTCCAAACTGCCCCAGTGATTCTTTTTTTTTTTTTTTTTTTTTTTTTTTAAAGAAAGAGTGAGAGAGAGTGAGAGAGAACTTTAATATTTATTTTTCAGTATTTGGTGGACACAGCATCTTTGTCTGTATGTGGTGCTGAGGATCGAACCCGGGCCTCACGCATGCCAGGCGAGCGCGCTACCACTTGAGCCATATCCCCAGCCCATGCCCCAGTGATTCTTTCGTGCACGAGGTCAAGAGCCACCAGGCGAACATGGAGTGAGCTTTTAGGGAAAAAAAAAAAAAAAAAGCCAGCTATTAATGTAATCATCAATAACATTGCTCAGAAAATAAGAATTTGAGTTTCTAGGATGAAACCACATGGGACTCATGAAAGACCTCAGGTTAAGGCAAGAGAATAGTTTAATAATCAGAAACCAGGGCACACAAAAATAAGCATGCCTTCACGCTTCCGTACGTCTCAGCTAGTGAAAAGAGGAGAAAACGCGTTCCCAGGAGTGAACTGAGGACGCCGCGCGTATCAAGGGATGTTCAGGGAAGTCACTCATAACAAAGCAGCGTGAGTCGTAAACTGCTGATGTGAACTAACAGGACTTGACGCTCCGATCAGCTAGTATAACAATTGCCCAACAGGCCTTCTCTAGCAAAATATTTATACTCTGGCTCTCAAATGTATTTATTTTCACACGTTGAAATCTGAAGTTGGACTTGGAGACCCTTGCTCTTGCTCTTATCACTTCTGCTATTTTTGTGATCATCTTGAGAACATCCCAAGGAGCCGTTCCAGAGGTTCTAGAAGGCCTGTAAACCACTGAACTTCCCTAATGAGCTGAAACTGTTGGTGAGCAACATTCAATAAGAGAAAGGAGAAAGCCTGGCGAGGAGAGCACGTCCACAGTGCATATCTGGGTAGAAACCAAGGACCAGAATGATAGGAAGAGCAGGACCCATCAGGGCAGATGATGAGGAGACAAGCTCAAAGGTCGCTACTTTGAAGTTCCTCTCAGAATCACTCTTGTTTGGAAAGCAGCTTCATCTTAATTTCTTTCAAGTACAATGGTAATAGGAAAAACAATCATAAAAATAAAGAATTAAAAAAAAAAAGATTTTAAAAAACCGAGGTCACCCTCCTACATGAAGCATGGCCAAAAAACAGCCCAACAGACAAGCTGAAAGTCTTCAGTGAGAAACAAAAACATGAAAGGAAATGAGTGAAATAAAATGAATAAAACTGCTTTAGATGGGGACATGCACCAAATAACTTTTCATTACTCCCTTAAAAAAATAGAGCTTAACCACTTTCTAGATAGCATTTACTATGCATTAGGTATTTACAAGTAATCTGGTGAGTATTTGAATTTTTCAGGAGAATGGGCATAGGTTTGTGCAAATAACTTGAGAATCTGGGATTTGGGTGTCTCAGGACTTCTGGAACCAATACCCTAAAGATACGGAGAGTCAGCACATTGCACGAGCACTATGTTAGCAAGGGCTGATGACCTAGTTCTCTAGTATGTATAAGAAGTCAGATTAATAATAATAAAAATCAGCTTCTGAGAAGAAACAAATGAGTGGAGTAGAGAGAAACTGCTACAAGGGTGTGAAGCAGAGTATGTTTCTGCACTTGAACTCTATCAGTAAAAATAGCAGCTGAACTTTGTTCAGCAGAGGGCCAGAAGTTAGGAAACCGGGGACCTGGGCAGGTGCTGCTCCCTTTGGAGAAATAAGCATGCATAAGATGTTAAACAGGCGTATAGCACACGCCTGTGATCCCGGGAGCTCAGGAGGCTGAGATAGGAGGATCATGAGTTCAAAGCCAGACTCAGCAATTTAGCAAGGCCCTAAGCAACTCTTGTCTCTAAAAAAGGGGGGGGGGGGCTGTGGATGTGGCTCAGTGGCTTAGCATCCCTGGGTTCAATCCTAGGTACCAAAAAGAAGAAAGAGCACAGAGGGCCTGACAGGGCATGACTGTGGTGCAGAGGGTGCAGCCGTGGAGGGATACTGGAAGGAAGGGGGAAAGACTACAGAGGACAGGGACTGCCCCACTCAGGATCCTGGACTGTGTTGAGCAAACCAGACTCCTTCACATCCCCCTGCTCTCTCCAGCCAGGGCAAACTAGTGACCTCAGTGTCCCCCACCCCCAGTGGATGCCACAGTCCTCTTTCCGCCTCAGGCTGCTGTCTCAGCCCACCCTCCCTGGCTCACGGGCACCCCGGCCTCCCTGGAAGGTAGGTGGACCCAGCCAAGCTCCAGCAGCTTTGGGTGAGGGTGACACAGTGCCACAGCTGGGGGAAGACCTGTGTGCTGCAGAGCCTGGCGGTCAGGACTAGGTGATCAAGACTGAGGTGGTGGCAGAGAAGAGGAAAGCAGCAGATGGGAGACCCAGGGCCTGAAGACAAGAGGGACAGAGACAGCTGAAGTCACAGTGTGTTGATGGCACCACAGAGAACAACAGCATTAAGTCACCACACACAGCCCTCCTCTGAGGTGTCCCTAGGTGATTCAACTCTATATGCCAGAGACAGCACTAAATATCCAGGTCCCAAAGACAACCAATTGCTGTCCCTGCTGTTCATAGTCAGGTAGTAAAAACAGAATTAAAAATAAATTGCTGGGGACGTAGCTCAGTGTAGAGTATTTGCCTGACATGTGCAAGGCCCTAGGTTCAATCAGAAGTGCTACAAAATAGATAAATGAATCACTGTAATGCACAATTGCCAAAAGGTGAAAACCCACGTGTCCATGAATGGATGAACAAAATGTGGTCAGACAGAATATTATGCAGCCTTTAAAAGGAAATTGTGACTCATACTACAAGGGTTAACCCCAAAGACATATTAAGTGAAATGAGCCAGTCAGTGAAGGGCAAATAGCATACGATCCTACTTATCCGAGAGAACAGAGGAGTCAAATTCATAGAAACAGAAAGTCAAATGGTGGTTCCCAAGGGGCTGAGTAAGGGAATAGGGACTTGATTTTTAATGGATACAGAGTTTCAGGTTTACAAGATGAAAAGAGCTCTGCAGGCTGGTTACACAGCAATAGGAATGCACTTAACACCACTGAAACATATACTTAAAAATGGTTACGATGGTAAATGTTATGCTATATGTATTTAACCACAATTTTAGAAATAAAATAATCACTGTAATTCAAGATGAGAACTAAATGCAGTTGTGGCATAAAGGGGGGTCGGAAAAAGGCACTTCACAAAGCAAAGACAGCTTAGCTGGGCTTTTACGGAGGAGCAGACTCCGTCTGGACACTCCAGGTCCCTGGCCTTTTGCACCAGGTCATGCCACCAGTCTCTAGGACACCACCATGCAGCTAAGATCCCCACTTCCATCCACGCCACCCTCCTGGCTCTAGATCTCCGAAGGCTTGCAGAGGGTAGCGAGCCTTCACAGCCAAACAAGCTCACACAGAGATGAGATGGAACGAAACCAGACCCCAGGGCCGGGAAAACCAGAGTCTGACCAGGTGTTCTAAGGAAAATTACTGAAATATGCAAACTATAAATCTGTTTCTAAAATCCCAACACAGGGCAAATCTTTGAATGCTAGAAAGCATTCTGATTCACCCACACATGGCTTTTTTTTTTTTATTTTCCAGGCTACCCTTTTTCAACTTAGCTACTCTTCTTCTTTCTATCTATCCTAAAGGAAATAACCAGAAGTTCCAAAATCTATGCATAAAGAGGTTCGTCATAGCATTGCATAGGATGGCATGAATGAGGACCAAGAAAGACACCAGATAATTACAGAATGGCTTAGAAATTCTGCTCTACAGATGAATTTTTTTAATTAAAAATATTTTAAGGAATACGGAAAATGCTTATAGGAAATAAAAATAGCAAGATGCAAAATTCTATGGATAGTATGATCCCATTTTATGAAAAAGTAGAGTCAATTATATATGCATATAAAAAGGAGTACTTTTTTCATAAAAAATAGTCTATTACATATGTATATTTTTTAAAAGACCAGAAAGGCATATGTCAAACTGTTGATAAACAGTCATGGCTACGTAGTAGAAATAAAGATGGTTATTTTCTTCTAAATATACTTTCATATTTTCTGAAGTGTCCACAAACGAGCATCACTTATAATCAGAGACTAATAAACTTCCTCTCAATAGAGGGAAGTGCAGGGAACTCAGTGCTGACCCTGACGGCTAGAATGACAACTGCCCGTCCACAGAGGCCGAAGTCCACGGGACAGGTCTGGAATGAAGACGAGTTTTGAGGTCCCATCACACAAGGTGACTCCAGAGACCAAGAGAGTGACTCAGATCTGAAGAAAGAAGAGCAGTGTGAACCGGGCATTTCAGGGGAGGTACCAGTAAGGCACAAGGACAACAAAAGAATCCAGCCTTACAAAGCAGCTGAGTCTAGAGACGTCACCGACACCGTGAACTCCCCCACTCGGTGCTCCGGTCCTTCCATCGTCACCGTTATCGACCCAGGCCATGTTCACGTGTGGCCCATTCCTTCCTCACTCGTCCGTTCAACTACTCAACCCATGTTCACTGAGGACCTGCCCTGAGCCAGGTGCCAGCTGGTGAGGACACAGGGCCAAGAAGGCAAGACCTCCCACTCTCGAGAAGTCTCCAACCTAGTTAAGGACAATGACGTACAGTGGCCAGCACTCAAATAAGATGCACATGGACAGAAGGCACGGAAACCCTTCTGGGGGAGCAGGAGTCTTCCTGGAGGAGGTTATGCACGGGTGGGATTCTGAGGAAGGCACAAAATCAGACAAAGGAGGAGCAGAAAGAGCATTCCAGGAATAAGGAACAGCAGGCACAAATTAACAGTCCAACAGAGCTCCGTGGGGAAGGCCACCCCAGAGCCCTGAAGGCGGAGGAGAGGAGGCAAAGAGGCCAGAGGGGAAGAGGCTGTTCCACTCTTCCAGGCAGATGGAGGGAAGTAAAGACAGAACAAATCAGAGACAGAGATCAGACTGGCTTAGTGAACACACTGGCAGGAACACAGCCAAGAGACCCATCATGGAACACAAGTGGGGACCCAAAGTCTCATCATGAGTCTTAGCCACTACTTTGTTAAAGCATGTGGACCCATCTGGTGCCCCACAGTCACATGCTGGCCCCTCCTGATCTCTATACCCCCCTACTCTCTCCTGGATCACCCTCTACTATTTAGCCTTCCTCTGATTCAAGCCCAAAGCATTATGTTGAGTCCAAATGGTTTTATTTGCATTGTAGTTGATTATTACAGCAGCATGATATTATTATATTGCTGTTAACCTATATGTTTGTGCACACTATACTTTTGTATACACTGTGTCTTTGTGATTTGTAATTTTCTGTGAAAATGTCTGTGAATACGTATTTCTGCCACTCCTCTCCCTTGTACATATCCTCCAGACACATGCAGGTTTATCAGTGAGTGTGTGCATGCACAAGGCCCCGTGCTGAGCACAGAGGACACGTGACCCCAGGAGCAGGCTGTGGAGTGCACAGCTGCAATCCTGCCTGGTGCCCACTCCCCCAAGTCCTGCTTTGGGGAACACTGCCTCCACCATAGCATGTGATCCAGATACCGCCCACTGTCACTCAAGATGCCCACTCGCTCCTGGGTGAGGGATGGGCACCATTCCCAAGTCCTGCTCTCTTCCCCGGAGTTTTAATCTCAAACAGAATAATCAAGAGGGTGAAATTCATCCTGTTGGTTATGCACTGATGAAACGGTCTCCAACTCAGCCTGAATCCTGAAGCTATGGGCCCTGGGGCATCTTGTCAGAGCCACAGAAATAGGAACTGATATGAATATTTATATAACTTCTCAGCTGTAAAAGTTGGTATGATTCAGGAGTTAACAGTCTCTCATATACCTCCCAGAACAATAGAGCCGCCTGAGATTGTTGTTTAAAATTGTGCATCTCTCCAATTCAAAGTCTTGCTGTTCTACTTTACCGTATCAGCGACTCTTCCTCTCCCAGTCCAGAGATGAGTGGCTTCATCCTAACAGTGGATGGCAGGTACTTCCCCCGGATCATTCAGCAACAATCCAAGATAATCCAAATAGACTAATGGCACAGAATCTGTTCCTGTACAAGTAGGCACACATATTACACAACCTGAGAAATAACCAATTTTTTTTTTTTTGCACTGTGGCCCAGAGTTCTCATACATAATGTGTTTCTAACCTCACGACCTTCATATTGGGTGCACACTAATTCATTCCCTCTTAGCAATTAATCCAGTGCCAAAACTAAAAGACCCATCACAACTAGAAAAGACTTTAAGACTTGAAGAGTACCTTAAGAAACACCCAATTAAATGTCCAAAGACAGAGTTGGTGGTGCACACCTATCATCCCACCCATTCGGGAAGCTGAGGAAGAAAGATCACAAGTTAGAAGCCAGTCTCAGCAACTTAGTGAGACTTTCAAAACAGATCTAAGACCCTAGAGATGCAGCTCAGTGATAGAGTGCTTGCCCAGCATGCGTGAGGGCCCTGGTTTCCATCCCCACTACCACTTTAGAAAAATAAAATAAGGGGCTGGGGATGTGGCTCAAGCGGTAGCGCACCCTCCTGGCATGCGTGCGGCCCGGGCACCACATACAAACAAAGATGTTGTGTCCGCCAACAACTAAAAAATAAATATTAAAAATTCTCTCTCTCTCTCTCTCTCTCTCTCTCTCTCTCTCTCTCTCCCCCCCCCTCTCTCTCTTAAAAAATAAATAAAATAAAATAAAACACAAAGTCTGTGGGGTCTATGCAGGAAGACTCTTGATGTTCTTTTTTTCCCAAATCTATTATAAAAATGCTACTTTGGGGGAGCTACTTGGGGTAAACTGTGACACAGAGGCCATCATGGAAGCTAAACAGAAAACAGATCTATCAGACTTTTGTCATGGGCTGAAGGGGCCGCTGAGGGTTCAGCCCCATGATGGCCACAGGGCAGATGGACCTTCTCTGCCCTGATATGAGACAGCCAAAACCTATAGCTGAATCCGCCACAGGCTAGGACGGTGCTGCTGCTCATGAACGGTCTCCAGCTCCTCCAGGCTCTGGACACTCAACCATCCTTCTGTTGCTTTCTGCTCTGGTCCTTCTCCTGAGCCCCAGGTACTAGAATTATAAACCACTTGTTTTCATGGAGCCCAAACTCTTGCAGTCCCATCTTACATAAGAGATGACATGTCCTCATCAAAAGAAAAAAAAAAAAAAACAGAAATCACCACCCTCAATTGCAGCCTCCTCCCATCCCTACCTGCATCAGCCCACACCTGGACTCATTCCTCCCCCCTTCCCACCTGCCGCAGTGGAAGACGCACCGTTCATTCTTTCTATCCAAGAATGCTCTGGAGTTTGAATTCCTCCTCTCTCAGTTACTAGCTATGTGACTTAAAGTCAATAAGGTGACTTACTTCCTCTCCTGATATTATCACTTTCCTCACCTGTATGAGGTTAATAACTGTACCTGATAGATGGGGTTGTTATCAGCATTAAATGGTGTAAGACAATTACTACATGCCTAGTGCCTTAAGAATGCCTGGCTTGGGGTAAGTGCTCATCCCATTTTAGTTAGTTATCACGATGCCTATTATTATTATCATGTGTTCCTGCCTCCTCCAAGAACTTTCTCCAGTAACTGTATCTTTCTTTCCATTTGTGATGTATCTATCTGTAACTGTATATATCTTTCTTTTGGAACATTTTCCACTCATGGTGGCAAGTCTCCAAAGATAACCATCATCCAATCCTAAGTGCATACTATCCCTCCTGCCCCTTGGAAGCGGGGCTGGCTTTGTGATTTGCTCTACCAGAGTCACCGTTCCGGTTGCTTCTTTCAGAAAACTTCAAGCCCGGGATCTTAAGAGGACTAGCAGCTTCTGCATCATCCCTCTAGGCAGCCACCTGCCCATCACCAAGTCCTTTACCCTGAGACCACTTTGCTCCAGGGAAGCCCAAGCTGGCCACGTGGGAAGAGAGAGGGTGGACCTGTGGGAGAATGCCACGAGACTGGACATGGGAGGGAAGCCAAGTCACACCCCACGGCTCAGGTCAGGTACCAGCCCAACACAGCCACGGGAGAGACCCCAACCAGGTTCCTGACCCACAGATTCATGAGAAATAATAAACCACTGTGGTTTTAAGACATTCCATCCTGGAGCACAGCCATAAATAACTGAAACAACACTCCCCTGTGGCACTGAAAGACCACTCCATCTTACCTCCCTTCTTAAAGTATCTCCACGTTGCCGTCTTTTTATCTACATCTACTGCCAGTTCTCGGGCCTCTTTCCATCACCACAGCAGTCCCCTTATTATACCACTTGGTACACTGTCTGGCAGTTACTTATACATGGAATGCTCTCTCCTGTGTGACTGAGCTCCTTGAGGGCCACGTTCATCATAGTATCTCAACATCCAGCACCGTGCTCAGCACGCGGCAGGGAGCACTCAACAAATGAATGACACAAAGCCGCCTGTGCACAGCCGCCTGCCTGCACACGTGCACTCTGGAGCTAGAAAATCCAAGATGACAACGGAAGAACAAAGCACAGGTGCCAGGTTAGCAAAATTCCAGAAAGAGACAAAATTCAAAAGGCACAAGACAGACCCCACAGGGGAGTCAGAAGCCACCAGCTGAAGGAAAGCCCCTGGGACTTGGTTGTTTCTGTGCAGCACTAGTTGACGCTGCCTGACACAGTGCAGATGCCACAGCAGGTCAAGTTCTCCTCTCACGGGAGTGGGACACTGAATAGGAGGAGGGAACAGAGGAACGAGGAGGCTGTCAATGCATAAAGTCAACGTAAACTGCAACAGAAAAATCAGAACAGTTACAGGAATAAGATTTCTGGAAATTATTGGGCAGGTTAAACTTTGACACCAGATTCAGGCAAGAACTCAGAGCATTAATAAGCTGTGTTTTACAGAGAACTGAGGAAAAGCTCAAGAGGCACAGAAAGCCACGGAAGTAGGACAGCTTCCTCCGCTGGCTGGGTTTTGAACAAGGGACCTCTCTGAAGGCACTGCCTTCCTCCCAACAAAATTTCTAGTTAATGAGAAATGGATTTTCAACCAATGGCCTACGCTAATTTACGAACAAAGAAGATGAAGAACATCCACACACTCTGCTGCCAGGAACAAACCACAGAGAAACAGAGCCATCAAAACAAGACAGAAATGTTACCAAAGCCACAAACACACGATCCAGGACACAGTGAAGAAGAAACGCAGAAAGAAAATGTCACGCAGCATTAAGAAGAAGATCACCTTCCATGCCGGAGGAAACAGAATATGGCTCATAACATGAATCTTAGCTTTCTGCCATCTTTTATTTATGTTAAAAATGTTTTATCTGCTGAAATAAGACCAAAGGGCACCTCCATACAACTTTCCAAAATCCACTTCCTTCACTTCTCTTAAATAAAGTTTGGTGAGCACCTTCTCAGGGCCAGTCCTGAGGGTGCCTTCAGTCAGGGCTTCTGCGATGGGCAGGGCTTAGATCTGGGGCCACAGAGCTCATTTGCCCAAGCAAGCAAATCTGTGAGCAGGCTCCTCAGTGGGAGAGACCATGAGGTCATTCTCTAATATGACCCAGACCAGGGGAACCGTGGCTGCGGGTGGCACACTCATCCACAGAGTTAGGAGGACTCCTACTAGCTGTGACTCCTAATGCAAACTAGTGAACTTCTCTAAACTTTGTCTTCCTCATCTAAAAAATGGGTATCACAGTAATATCCACCTCGTATGATTGTGTAGATGAAACAAGAGACACTAGCCTCCCAGGGTGTTTGGCACAAGGCAAGCTCTCTGTCACTGTTAGAATTCTTCCCAGGTCAGTCTTGAGATTTCTGCAGAAGACGACTAGAGAAAAAAATGCAAAGGAGAGCTCCAATGAAGGATCAAATGCCAGTAAACAATCGAAGAAGTGCAACTGTTAAGGAGATAATTCTTGCCTAGGAGTTTGGCAAAGATAATATAAAGATCAGTAACAGGCTGTATTATGGAGGGTGGAAGCAAAATTGGCACTCTGATTCATTGCTAGAGAGAATATAGATTGCTTCAACCTTTCTTGAGAGCAATTTGGCAAAATATATCAAAATTTAATATGTGCACACTGCCTAGTCCAGCAATTCTATTTCTGGGAATTTATTCTATGGCAATAATTAGAAAAGTGTGTAAAGATGTATGTACAGTGATGCTCAGAACAGCAGAAAGCGATATAATTATTATCCATCAACAGAGAACTAATTAAACAAAATACAGAACCTCCACAGTGTCGGATAATATCATGATGCGGATCTATATTTCCCGACAACATAAAGATTCCGTGATAAAGTGCGAAGTGAAAAAAAAAGCAAGTTGCCAAACCACAGGCAGAGTGTGGTACTACTGCTGTGTGTGTGTGTGTCTGCTTCTGTGTGTAAAAAAGTCTGGAAAGAGACACCAAAATGTCACAGCTGAGTGGCAGGATCGGGGGTGATTTTTGCTTTCTAAAAGCCTTTATACCTGTGTATAATCATCTACATTCATTCAATGTACAACGGATTTTACATTCCAAGTCTCAATACAACACCCTCTGATCAAAACCCACTTCTTTCACACCTGAGGCCCCCGCTCCTCCCAGCACTCTGGCCTCCTCTCATCCCCAGAGCCAGGTGCCTTTATACCTTTCGAGGCCTCTGACCTGGCTACTTCCTCTGCTAGAAACATGGATGCCCCCTTGCCTCCTTCAAATCCTGGTTTAAATGTCACTTTTATGAATCGAACCAAATATTCACATGAAGTCCTACCCCCTATAATCTCAGAATAGGACGTTCTGTAGAAACAGGGCCCTGCAGACGTGATTAGGATGAGGTCATTCAGAAGAAGGGCGGGGTCCTGATCCAGTAGGTCTGTCCTTATAAAAAGGAGAGATTTAACCGGACACACAGAGAACACCATGGGAAGACTGCACCACAAGCCAGGCACTGTTCTCAAGGCCTTCGGAGGGAGTAAGGTCCTGCCACGCCTTGATGTCAGACTGCAGAACTGGGAGACAACAGATTCCGGTCGGTTAGGCCACTCCATTGGTGGAGCTTTTGTGACAGCAGCCCTAATCTCTCTCAGTGGGGCTTCACAAACCCCCAGATTAAAACTGCAAATCCTGAGTCCCAGCTACTTACCTGCTCTCTTCACCACGGCACTTCCCATCTAGGAACACCTCATGTGATTAATGTTGCTCAGGGCTGGACCCCAAGGGCCCAGCACAGAGCAGGCACTAGAGGAAGACTCGCTGCCTTAGTGGGCAACAGCACTGAATGAACCCTGCCCTGACCGAGCCTATGGTCTAGTGTAGGGAGACGGAGTAGACGGCCAGAGATACATAAGATGACAAGAGTCGCCAGGCAAAATTAAGGAGGCAGGATCTTAGGGATGAAGGCAGCTCCTCACTTTTTAAAACAGGATTAGAGGGGCTGGGGTTGGTAGCTCAGTGGTAGAGAGCGCTTGCCTAGCACTTGTGAGGCACGGGGTTGATCCTCAGAACCGCATATAAATAAATAAAATAAAGATATTGTGTCCATCTATAACTGAAAATATTTAAAAAAAAAATAAAAAGCATTAGGGAATGCCTCTCTGAGAACACCAGATTTGAGCAGAGACCTGGAGGAAGTGGAGTAACCCATGCCGATAAAAATCTGAGATAAGAATGTTCTAGGCAGAGGGAACAGTAAGTACTAATTATTGCAATGAATGCATATTGTTTTTCTAATCTGGAAAAAGCCAATAAAGCTATTGTAACCCTCAAAAGGCATAAAAATATTTAAAAGTCCAATTCCAAAGGCTAGGAAGAAGAGTCTGATTTTACAAATTCTTAAGCCTCTATCAACTCGGGAGACTGAAAGCAGGAGGATCACTTGAGCCCAGGAGTTCAAGGCCAACCTGGGCAATATAGCAAGACCCCATCTCAAGAAATAAATAAATATTAAAAAAATAAAGACCATACAAGGAAAAAAAATAAATCAAAAAATAAAGATTCTCCTCAGCCTCCATTCAGGCCCAGGTTGAAAACCCTAACCCCTTTCTCCAACTGCCTTCCCCAGCCCAGACCCCAGCAAATAACCCTCGACAACATGAGCCTGAGAGAGGAAGGGATGGGAGGAAGCAAAGCTGACCTGAGCGGGAGAGGCCTGGAGAGCCTCGCTGCTAGACCATGGACACCCACTGAGACCACCGTCCTGCCCCGCACCCCACTGGCTCCCAGCTCTGACCAAAGTCCACTCCTGCTACTCTACCAGCTAGGTCCCACTCCACCACGATGGTTATTCTTTAAAACAACTGTGGTTAAAAAAAAAAAAAAAAACATAAAATTTGCCCTCTGACCCATTCCCAGTGTACAGTTCAGTGGTGCTGAGGAGATTCACATTGTTGCGCCACCAGTGAGCTCTTGTCACCTTGTAAAACTGAAACTCTGTACCCATTAAACAGCCCTCCACTCCTCCCTCCCCGGGCCCTGGCAACCACCATTCCACTGGCTGCCTCTGTGGTTTGCCTATTTTAAGTGCCTCGTGAAAGCAGCAGCATACGGCATCTGTCCTTTGGTGTCTGGCTTATGTCACTCAGCATCATGTCCCCAAGGCTCACCACGCTGCGTGCATCAGGATTCCCTTCCTTTCTAAGGCTTCGTGAATATTTCATTGTATGTCTGGACCACATTTTGTGTATCTGCTCCTCTGCTCCGGGACACCTGTTTGCTTCAACGATCTGGGGTGCTATTGTAATCCTTGGTAGCTAACCACCCTGACTCCTGCTGAGATCCGTTCAGGAAGACCAGAATGGGACAAAAGGCTTGGGGACATGCGGGGACCCTGTGGGGAAGTTCAGAGCAGGAGCAGGTCTGTGAGCACATCCAGACACCAACTCAGCTCTGAACCTGCCCTTGGTTTTCCCAGTCAACTTGAAACCTGGGCTAGAATTTGACACGTTAAGACCCCCACTAATTAGGCAGCAACCAAAAATCTCTCAAACACACCCAAACTCCATGAGAAACTGCCTAGGCCAGAGTTTCCCAAATCCTAGTGTGCACATAATCACTGGAGAGGCTGTCTACAAGTAAATTCGTTCAGGGGACCGGGGCGGGGCCTGGGTACATTTCCAACAAGCTCCCAGGTGAAGCTGACGCAGCTGGTTTCAGGAGCTCACCTGGGGCACAGCAAAGCCCAGCAACTTCCCACCAGTTTCCACCTGTCTCCCAGGCATTGCCCCCCCCACACACACACACACACACAGCTGGCTCCATGAGAATACTTGTTTTTGTATGTTTTAGCCTCCCCTCCCCTTGCCCGGCTTTAAAGCTCCCAGCAATACTTACCCAGCATTTTTAAAGCGGCCCTTCAGACTGTCTGGCTCCAAAGTTAATCCCAGCACCCAAAATGCTAAGTGATGAAGGGCTCCTTCCACAGGCCCAAACAAGAGGCCAGAGAAGCAGCAGCAAGAAGAGTTTCCAGATGACTACACAGGGCTGGGAGCTCCCAGCCCATCACCGGCAGCCAGGAGCCTCCCAGTGTCCTTGCCCTCGACAGCCCAGGAAGGCTGTCGCCTCTCATTCTCTCCAAGGCTCTAGGCCATTCAGGGTGGCTGGAGGAGTGAATAGAGTACCCCCCTGGGCCACTACCAAGACTGGCCTTCCAACTCCCTGGGCCCTGTCCACTGCCTGGCATCTCTTTCACCCCTCTTCTTACTCTCCTCCAGAAACCTGCTGTATTTTCCTCAATTCCCGATTCCACCCACGCCGACTATATCCACCTTTATTTTATTTATTTATTTTTACACGGTGCTGAGGATTGAACCCAGTGCTTCATGTGTGCTAGGAAAGCTCCACACTGAGCCACAGCCCAGCCCCTGACCTGCCACCCTCCACAGTCACAAGCTGCACCCCCTGCATCTCCATGGCCAGAGCTCCGGCCCATTCTGCCTTCCTCCTCTCCAAAATCATCCCTCCACTCTTGCCGTGAGTCCCATCCATTCACACCCAGGAGGCTCTGCCCTGCGCTTTCTGCCCCCCTCTCAGCAACACCTGTCTCCTGCCGCCCCACCCACAAGGGCTTCTTCCTACTTCCTCACCTCACAGGGGGCCTCCACCTTGCTACTCTCCCTTCTACCATCCCTAACTCTACTTCAACTTCACTCCTTGAACACACAGCACCCCAGAGGACACCGGCCCTCTGAGGGGCTGGGCCCTACTCTGTCATCGCCACGTCTGTCAACTCAAACCCGCACTTCAGGGTTGAAAAACAGCCTCTCCACCGCTAGGCCTCAGTCTGGGGTGGGCCAACTTGGCGTTCAGCTGTCCCCCACCTCTGCTGCTGGAGGGACGGTGCTGGCCCCCTGCAGCACCAACACGCTGAAAACCTGGCACCCACTGTGTCCAGTCTCTCCCATCCCACATCCCTTCTCCCCCCTGTCCCATACCCAGGGCGACAGGGCACGGGCTTGACTCAGGTGTGGAATGTGATGAAAGCCACAGCAGCTGCGGCAGACTCAAGAAAGGTGGAGGATGAACTGGATGGAGCCAGGCCACATCAGTGGCCAGAGAAAAGATGACAGGGGCTGGGGTGGGGACAGTGGGAGTGGGAATGGCAGGGAAGAGTGGACAACTCGAGATACTTCCTCCTCGTGGTGCACGATGCTCAGGTCTCTCCCTTCATGCCCTGCGGGTTTGAGGCCCAGCTTACGGCCCTTCCCACCCTGCTCCTGGCAAGTTCAACAGACTTGGATGGTATTATCCACCCAGATCATTCCACATTCCACTTCAACAACTAACTCCTGAACTACACCTACCTTGGTCATTACCCAGGACCAAAACCAGAGTCCATGCACTCCTGAAACACCACTCACCGACCCCTCCCGCCCTCTCCCCGCCTCCCTCCTCATACTCCTGCCTGGGGTGCCTCCTGGACCCTTTCTCCCAGTCCTTTTCCCACTGCTCCATCCAATGTTCACTTCCTTCCTCCTCCAGGCCGGACCCCACACAGTGCCCTTCATCCACCTTGGTCAGCTTCCTCAATTCCCACTGGCACTGCCCCGATGTCTCAAGCCACTCAATCACTCACCTTTCCCTGGCCACCACGGAATGTCAAGTGCTGCAGGACAAAATCATGCAGCATGGGTCCTGACTCATTATCGATGTCTTCCAACCCCTTAGACTTCACTCCCAGGCCCCCTCCAATTCCTTCTCCCAACCCCCTTCTCCCCAACCCTTCTTCTTCTCCCCCAATCCTGCCTTCCCACCTGAACTCCCCACTTCAGGTGAGTTGTGCATCTGTCACGCCTGCCCTTCCTTAAATTCTCAACCACTGTCTCTTTACCGGCTCCTTCTTGTGGCTTATAAACATGGTCAAGTCTTAATATGTTTTAAAACTTAAATCAATTCCATGCCGCCAGCAGCCTACTCTCAGGAATAACTCAAACCTCTCCAAGCACGAGAAAATCTTAAAGAGCCTGTTGAACATTGCAAAAATGCAAACGCTGCTTCAGCAGATCTAACTTGACCATGCGTCAGGGTGTGTGACAAGTATCCCCAGAGATATGGATCAGGTGGCCCTGGTACCCTCATACCCTTGGGGGGCCGGGGGTACAGCTCAGTGGTAGAGTGCTTGTCTAGCACATAAAGGGTCCTGGATTCACACCACACGTACAAAAAAGTACGGTAGCATAGCATTTGACATGATGGATCACTCACTCAAATCTTTCACAGCACCATCTCGTCACAACAGTCCCTGTTGCTCAGGGGCTCTTCTTTCTCTTCCCCTTTCATCATTAGTTTCCTGGGCCTTGTCACTGGTGCCTTCTCCTCTCATGCTCTCCCTGGGTGGTGTCCTCCACATCTGTGACTTCAGCTACCATCAAATCACCATGTGACAAACTTTTTCTAAGGACTGAATAGGGGACGGATGAATAAACAAGTGACTGTCCACCACAGTCCACACAGTTCTCAGCAGGTGGAGCATGAGCACTGACTAACAGAAGGGGAGTTATTCTAAGTCCATGGGCAAAAGGACTTGAAGAGACAGATATATAAAAAAAATAAAATAAAAACATACAAGTGACCAAGAAGCACATGAAAAAATGTTCAGCACCACTAATCCTGAGGGAAATGCAAATTCAAACTACAATGAGATGCCACCACACACCTATGGGAATGGCTCTTATCAAAAAGACAAAAGCACAGCCCTTGAAGCAGCTGCTAGACTGAGCATTAACCCTCCAGTTGCTGGATCTTGGAGAGGTAGGAGAGAAGAATCCTGAGGGAGGGTGGGAGGAGAGGGAGGCTCAGGGCACTAGGGGATGGGGGCAAGGGAAGTTCAGCACAGCAGCTGTCCACCAAGGGCATGGCAGTATTTCAGGCTGTAACCATTAGCCAAATGTTCATAATGAATGAATAGGCGGCAAATCAAGGCAGCTCTGGAGAGCCGTCCCATACAAAATGGAATAGGGCTTTATCAGTCCTAAAAGCAGGTATGTCTCAGGGTCTCTTGAGCATCTGGATTAGCTGCAGATTTAGACTTGGACTCCAGCGTTCCAACACTACTCAGTCCCAGAAGGCTGGGTCAGAAGGCATGGCCTCACCCAGGGCTCCTCACCAGGGCTTCTCAAACTTAATATGCATGTGAAATCACCTGAGGATCTTATCCAAGGCAGATTCTGATTCAGAAGGTCTAGGGTGAGATCTGGAAATCCGCATTTTCAACTACCAGATGATAATGATGATGCAGGTGTGTGGACCAGTGAGGGTGGCAATATTAGATTTTTACTAATAAAGAGAAGTAACACCTGAAGCTGTAAACCACAGCACACTGCAGCATTATCAAAGGAGATGGAAAAATGGAAGAGACAAAGAGTGGGAAAAAAGAGAGAAAGCAAAGGATGTGCCCTGGTGTAGGCATGCAAGAGGAAAGAATGGAAGGGTTTTGTTTTTTTATTTTTGCAGTTCTGAGGATTGGACACACGGGTGCTCTACCACTGAGCTATATTCCCAAAACTATATTAGTTTGGGGGGGGGGGGTTATTTGTTTGTTTATAACGTGGTCTCTCTCAATTGCCCAGGCTGTCCTTAAAATTGTGATCCTCCTGAATAGCTGGGATTATAGGCATTCCCTACCATACCTGCCTAGAGGAGTATTTTAAAAAAGAAGAACTCAATGCAATAGCAAGAGTGAACCTCTCCTCAGCAGGTCACCAGCATAAACAATTACTGGGCAAAGAGAACTGACAGGTGCAGAAACCCTATAGGAACAGAATCGATGCTGCCTATAGTAAGCATCCAAGGCACCCAAGATGAGGCTTGAAACAGCACTGAGGGCACTTGGAGGCAATCTCTCTCTTTCATCCCCTTTTAACACTGATGGGGAAACCCAGGACAAGGCAACTTGCCTGTAGTCACAGAGTAAGCTGTGGGCAGAAACGTGCACACCCAAGTTGTCTAACTCATTATCCAACAGATCCTGCTGCCTGAGCTCTGGGAAGAGAAACAGCATCCTGGAGAGCTCCAGATGAAGGGTGGGTGGGCACAATTGAAATCAAGTGAGTCAGAGCAGGGACTTCCTATCTGGGAAAATTCACCTGGTGTAACCATGACAGTAATGAGCCGGCTCCGTCACCCAGGGCACTGACAGAAAACCCCTGGTTCTCAGATCCCCAGTGACTTTCAACCACTCCCTATGGGGCTCTGCATTCAGGCCTCAGGGAGACACTCCTGATCCAGGCTGCAGAAGGCAGACTCAGCAGCAGGCTCTGCACTTCTCCTGGAAACCCTAAGAAAACCCAGAAAATCACAAGACCAAAAACAGTTACAACCAAACAAAATAAAGCAATAGTTCTAGCAATGAAAACACAACAGCAAGATGCTAAATGGTGCATCTCCAAAGCACTACAGTTCTCAGTTCCAGGGTGCACAGTATCCACCTCAGTGGTTTTGAAGTATAAAATTTTGACTCTAAACTTGTCAGAATGAAGTACCCCAGGCACCACTACCAAACATTTAAATTTAGGACAAGAAGGAACCCTGAAATCTAAATTCTTAATAAGCACCCCCAATCCCAAATGATGTCGATGCTGGAGGCCCCAGACCACACTTGCCTAACATTTATCTAAGTCTTTGCTCACAGGATATGAAACCATCACAAAGTATAAATACAATGAAAAAAAAATTGTAAAAAGAAAAAACAGATTTTGATAATCAAAATAACTCCAAATTCCTCATTTCAAAATTTTATAAAATTTAAAAGAAAAATCCACTGGAAGGGGAAGTACAGCAAGTAGAAACAACAGTGGATGCTATCCTTATATTTAATATGCAAAGACTTAAATACATACCCAAACTGACAAATGAACAAAAATACAGAAAAAAAAAATCACAGGATATAAATACAAAATAAACAACAAAAAGTCCAACACTAAAGAAATTTAAAAGATGCAAATTAAAACAATTATTACAAACATACCAACACGGGTTTTTAAAATGATATTCAGTGCAGGTGATGACAGGATGCAACTACCCAATCTCCAAGGGTTTATTTTATAATTACAACTTTAAAAAAATTGATGCATTCACCCACAATCTGAGCACTTACTACTCACCCAGCACTCTACACAAAACATGAAGAAACACAGCCTGATTGGCCTGACAGTTTAATCACATTCTAATTCCAAAAAAGACCCACACATGCAGAAAAAAATGTATAGACAAAGCTTATCTCTGCAGCTATTTATCCATGTCATTTTTTATAGCCACTAAAAAAAAAAAAGGACTAGAAATGGAAGAATAATTAAATTATTAGGTAGAAAATTGCATTTTCTAATAATATCTAATGGATAGGAAAATGTTGAAGTTAAACGTTGAAAAAGTCATAAATACAATTAAGCATATAATTTGATTCTCACTTTTTTTTAATGTTAAGAAGATTAACCTAGGGGCCGGGGTTATGTATGGCTCAGTGGCAGAGCGCTTGCCTAGCATGCCTGAGGCACTGGGTTTGATTCTCTGCACCACGTAAAAATAAACAAATAAAATAAAGGTATTGTGTCCATCTACAACTAAAAACAAAAAAAAATTTTTTTTAAAAGATTAACCTATTTACAGTATCATTGATGGGTTGTGGGATTGTGAGTAACTGTTTTCTGTACCTTTTAGTAACTTCCAAATTCTGCAGAGCTATCTATCAATTTCATAATGACTATTATTTTTAAAAAAGACTTATCTCTGAATAGGGCAAAGGATCAGGGCATGATTCTTTCTTTTTATATTGTGGATGGCGAATTGCCTAAAAGTACTGCATTCAAAAGAAAGTCCAAAGTATTACAAGTTGTTTCCACAACAGTGAACAGTCAAAGCCAAACTTATAAATGTTTTCTTTAAGGAAAAAAAATCAAATTCAAAATGATGAATGAAATAGAAATAAACAAGAAATCAATAACACAGAAGTTTAAAGATCATAATAAGGATGTCACCTGGAAAGCAGACTATTGAACAGAAGTTCTAGAGAAAAGAGAAACCTACTAAAGGCGGGGAGCATGGTCAGATGGTCACAGAGGGGACTGCTCCCTGGCAGAGGGACTCCAAAACAGGACCAAGGCACACCATCTTCTAACTAACACTGCTTACTCTTCAGAGAAAACACACCACCACAGCAGCATTGAGCAAAGCTTCTTCCCACTGCTGGTCAAAGTCCAACACTCAGGACTTAGCAAAGAGGTTCTAGTGGCAGAAAGAAGACACAGGCCAAATAACTGTGATGCCACCTCTTCCAAAGATGAACAGCTGTTGGCCAGGCCCAGGTATCCCACAAGCAACCCTGCTATATCAGGAAGCTACCCTCTGCCAAGGTCATCCCCCACATGGGGATGGGGGTTGGAAGAATTGGGGATGTAGCTCAGGGGCAAAGAGCTTGACTAGCATGGCAAGGTCCTGGGTTCAAGCCCCAGCACTGCGAAAGAAAAAAGAGAGAGAGAGAAAAAAAAAAAAGGAGGATCAGGATCAGGGGCCACTTCCATACTGAGGAACCCTACTAGTATGTCCCTCTCTGCCTTTTGTCTTTCCTTACCCTAAACAGTGCATACAAGGATCTATGCTTGCTCACACACTGCTTTGTGTTTCCAATTGGATCCTGGAGAACCAGGTCCTTGTAAACGGGTCCTCTATTTTTTAGTTCTTAGTCTACCACCCAGCCCCGAAGCAGTTGTGCAAACCAGAGAAGTCCGATATACAAATTAGTGAAAGGATGACGTCTCTGCTTCCATGACGTCAGCTCTAGGTTGGAAATGTAATTTCAGGTCACTGTTTGCATGTTTGGATTGGGGGTGGAGGGGAACAGAAAAGGGCTTCTAAAGAAGAGAAATTTCTGGAAGGATAGTCCCAACTGCTCTACTATTTAATTCATCAAAAGAAGAACTTATATTCACCACAACCTCTGCAGAATATCTAAATATCATATGTACATGGGGAAGCTATTGAGGACAGAGTCTGAACTAACCACACCTCAACTCCTGAAGCCTTAGTTTCCTCCTCTGTGAAGTGGGAACAGTAATGCCTAATTACTAGCCTGATTGGATCGTGTATATAAAATGTAGCACCTGGCACACAGGACACTCTGTAATGGAAACAGTTTGCTGTGTCCCATGACATGAATCCATTAGTATCACAGGGCTTTCTTTGTTGACTAAAGCCAAGCACTCTTCAGGATTATCACCTCTCCTCTCTTCTCTTCTCCTCTCCTCCTCTGAGGGAAGAGAAACTCAGGGTTGGAACTAGCAGGCGGCAAGACTGGAGCCTGGTGGACTACACTGGGTGAAGCCATTTGCACTAGCTGTAGGCTTCCTAAAAGAGACCCACTCCGTCAGTGCCAACTATGGTGTGGCTCCCCGAGACAAGGCCCCACCCAACTAGGGGAAATTCTTATGGAGGCTTCAGACGTGGACCTGTCTGTGGGTCAAGAGCAGTGGGGGAGGGAGGTTTAAAGTGATGCTTCTGCACCAGCTAGCCTGTGACCTTGAGCCAGTCACTTCTCTGCCTTAGTTTCCTCTTACATGCAGAGTGGTCCCATTCTATGATCCCTAAAGTCCCTTTCTCTGCTTCTATTGCACACGCCCTCCATCTCACCAGTTATAATACTGTCAGGCCCAAAGGAACACCTTCAAATGTTCCAATTTTGTCCAAAGCCACTTGGCAGTCCGTTGGCCCCACTCCCACAAGAAGGGAGGATTCTGAGCAGCTTCCATGGCTCTCTGTTTTTTGTTCAGTGTGCAGAAGCTCTCCACCCCTAGCTGCTCATTCCACCTTCCCTTTTCCACCCACAAAGTGGCCAAGTGTGTGTGCTGGGGCAATCACTGGTTTGCAGTGTGTCGGCTCAGACCCCATCTCCAGGCGGTCCTGTGTGTACACTCAGGGTGGACAAATAAACATTTCAGAGAAGCAATATGAATTAAATCATTTCCTCAACAAACAAAACCCACCCACATGCTTCTTCATAAATCATGCCTCTTAATTCCATGCTGATGAACAGTCACTAAATTGCATCCATTATAAAAACAACCCTTACTCCTTTCATGCCCTGACACTTAAGAATCAAAATATTTTCACACTCCATTGTACTAATAATGCCTTTGCAGAATTAATATCAATAGCTATTTCCCTGGAAAGACCCATAGCCAGGGCGCTTTCCAAGAGATTTTCTTTGAATGTTCTTTGTGTCCTGGCTCACTGGGGGACACCACCAGCCTGCCTGCATCTGGGGGACGCTGGCTGCTCACGGCAATGCCATACTGTCTTAAAGCCCATACCGAATGTACTCCTTCGCCCTGACAATAAAGTATCCCCAAACATTCGACATGTCACATTCATACAGCCATGCACACATACAATTTCAGTGCCTGCATTCTGCAGAAAAAAAGAAGGCACATTCGGTTGATGGAGCCACCAGACCCGCCTCGGGCTCCACGGTTCACAGAGGATGGCTTTGCAGACCTTTAGCAAGACTGGCCAGAATCCGCTCGCTTTTTCCTTTTATTTATGTATTTCCTCCGTGCCTTTATTTGCTGGGCCCAAGAAGAATGGAAAAGCATCTCCAGAACGGAGGGCGAGGGAGCCGTGGAGAATAAAAGAGGATGGGCGGGGAGAGCCGGGGTTTGAAAAGATCGGCAGTACCGGCCGGCAGGGTCGCGGCCGCGTCCCGGGGGTCTCGGCGGGGCTTACCTGGGGCGCACGAGGCCGGCGGGGCCAGCAGCAGCAGCCAGAGGCCAGGGAGCAGCAGCCCCGGGCGGCGGCGGCGGGCGCGGCGGGCGGAAGGCCCGCGGCCGCTCGGCCCCGGGACCAGCGCGACCCCGGCGCGGGGCTTCCCCTCCATGGCCGCGCCTCGGCGTCGGCGCCGCGCCCCCGGCACTCCCGGCCGGCGCCCCGGCCCGGCCTCGCGGCTCGGCGCGCTCAAGCCGTGGAGGGGCGGCCGCTGCGGCTGCGGCTGGGACGGGGCGCCGCGCACCGGCGCGGAGGGAGGCCGGCGAGGCGGGGGCGGGCCGGGGGCCGGAACCGCGGACAGGGGCCGCCAGCCGCACGCCGGCCTCGCCGCTCCGCCCCCTTCGGAGCCTCGGAGCCGCTGCCCGGCAACGCGCGGGCCCGGGCGCGGGGAGGCGAGCACCACCTCCCGGCCGGCCCGGCGCCTGCCTGCGGGGCGGCCCAGGCGGCGGGCGCGGGCGCGGCGGCGGGGCCGGTGCCCAGCCCTCCCCCAGGACCCGCCTCCCGGGAGGGGACGCGGGGGACGCGGGAGGCCTGGGCCGGGCGAGCCGCGGGCGCCGCCCCGACCCGGCACCTAGCGCCGGGTCCCGCCGCCCTGGCTCCCCCGGGGCGCCTGGAGCGGGGAGGCCCTCGAGGAGGGGTCGGAGCCGGGGGACCTGGCCAGCCCCGAAGGCGGCGGGCCTCTCGCTCCTCCTCTGCCGCCGACTCGGTGCGGGCAGCAGGTGTGCGCCGAGCGCCTGCGTTCGGGGGCAGCCTTCGGGGCTGCAGAGCCGACAGAGCGGGGAGAAGTCGGGCTCCCGTCCCGAGAGCCCAGCGTTCAGTAAAAGGGTGAGGAAGCGCGCGCACAGCTCTGCCCATCCTTCCTTTCTCCCTCTCGGGTCCTGAGAAGACCCCGGCCCTCCACTCCGCACCCAGCAGGCCTTTGGGAAGCGGCCGGTGAACCGAATGGATGCAGAGCTGGAGAACCCCCACCGAGCCGGGCCCTTGGGGGGATAAAACAACCCCCCTGGGAGATGAAGGCAGAGTTTGGGGGTTAGATTTCTTGGGGAAAGGAGAAACTTAGAGAAGGAGGCTGACGTTTGTCAATCCCCGTGTGCCAGGCTTCTAACTCTGAGGACAGGGTGGTTGGAAGGACTTGGAATGGTGAAACGGGTAGTTTGGGACGGTTGCATCCTGTTGGAGAACTTATACCAGCCAGGGTCCTAAAGCTGTGCATGGGGGTTGGGGCGGGGGGCACTATTTTATTGTCCAAAAAACCATGACAGACAATGGAAAATGTGAATCATCTCTACTGACCAAAGGATCCCTCCAGGTTGCTCTTCAGCCAGGTTCTCCCCATAAGCCCTGGGAGGGGGAGGTCCCACCCAAGACTGGAGCACCCTGTTCTAAGTATCTACCTGTTCGTTTTCGGGAAAATGGTTGAAAATAAAATTTGTTTTGTTTTGATGTTCTTGACGTGGAGCAGGGTTATGCACATCATGAACAATCCCGGGTGGCCCCCTGCCCTGACCCAAACGGGCTTTGCATACCTTGTCTCCAGCATACACACTCAGGTGAATACCTAAGTGGAGACACTGCTTGTCAGAGCATGTCTGGTCCCTGGATATGGTGGCCCTAGATGCGGAACCTCTTGTTCATGGTTTTCATGGTTTTTCTTTTTGTTGAACTCATTGTATAAACACCTCCTTTTGTCACCTGCTCAGCCAGTCCTTTAGCTCATGCAAGAGAGAAATCAAACCAGCTAAAAATAGAGGGTTAGAAAGACTCATTCATTGCATTGATTAGTAGTGTCTACCTCATAGGCAGAGTAGCCAGACAGCCAAGCAGCCATTCCACAGAATGGCAAGGAAGGCAAAGGGTGAACAATGTTTGTAGAGTTGTGGATCAGGAATTTGCATATTCATAGTTATGCAGCAATAGTCATGATTATGTTGCAGTCTCTTACTGTGCATCTTGCAGAAGATCAAAGATGTGTCTAAAATTGGGTTAGGTCTCCTCTTGGGTGTATCTTTTAACATGGAAATGAATTTAAATGAGGGTCCCATCCCCTCTTACCTTGGGTTTAGAGGTTACTTCCAGGCAAGGGGGTGTGGTTATACCTGCTTGCATAGGGTTTCCATGTTTTCTTGTTGTGTCTTGAACAGTGGAGGTAGTTGAGGAGGGCTTTTTACCATTCACTTTAAGCATATAGCCAGCACTGATTTTCTGTCACCAGCTTAAACTTTAACCTGAGAGTCCTGCCTCAATTTGACCACAAACCACTGCCTTGAGGCATCTTTTTACTGCACACTGAGCTCTTGGGGAAGGGAGCCTGACTGGTTTTGTCATGTTGTATTATTTTATCCTTTATGAGTTTGTGCTTTGTCTCCCCCATTAAATTAATATGAAGTTCAAATATGGTGTCATCCTGCCTTAGGATTTCCCATGGTACCAGTAAGCCCTCTGTTGAACCCAGGGCTGCAAAAGCCCTAGCGTATTGTTTGTGATCCCAAAGAAAGAACTTGGAGGACTCATGGAAACGGTTTAGAAATTGTATTACTCCTGTGCTTCTCCATGGCAGCAGAGGGGGGAAATGAAGAGGGCCACACTCTGCCTACAGACAGGAGGACTATAGACAGATAGGTTGTGTGCCAATTGCATGTATGGGTTTCTTTAGATGTTTTATGATTAAATACCTTTACTTCTCAACCAAGGTCATTCTGCTTTGATCACCACCATTTGGAGATAAGGGAAATAATGGTCAGTTTCCCTCTCCTTATCCTTTTTTTTTTAAGTTGTCGATGGACCATTATTTTATTTATTTACGTGCAATGCTGAGACTCAAACCCAGTGTCTCACTCATGCTAAGCAAGCGCTCTACCACTGTAACTCCAGCCCCTTTCCTTACCCTTGCTAACACATTCTTAGAAATTCTTAGTTCACTTCCAGAAGCAAGTCTTCCTAGGCACTGACCCATGTTCAATGCCAGCACCCTCATTATACATTTATTGGGGAATATCCACTCCCCAGTGAAGAGGTATATCTTTCAGATGTGGCCTCAGTCTTCAGTAAGTTTCCACTTGTATTAGACCTCAGGAGGTCAGAGAAAGGAGCCTCCCTCTCCCTCCTCAGCCAACTCAGACAGTGAAATGTTTGTCCCACCATTAAGGAGTTGACATCAGTTAGAAATAAAAATGAAAATGCAACTTTTAGCTAATAGAAATGATTCCTGGGCACCAACTGTCTAGGGTGAGAGACCTAGGGTCTTAGTCTCCCCAGTCTTGAAGACGGAACTCCAGGACCTCTGTTAAAATTCAGAGCATTCTACTGCAGTGTCTAGGAAGATGTCTCCTAGGGCTCATCTGGTAGGTGGTGTGTCAAAAAATGAAACAGGCTAGGGATGTAGCTCAGTGGTAAAGCATCCTTGGATTCAATCCCCAGTACTGGGGATGGGGGGGGGAGAGAGAGAAATAAAACAGGAGCTTAAAGGGATGTAAGAGAAAAGAGGGAAGCTGAGGCAGAATGAGAGGCCTAAACTCTAGACTCGCACACCTACACACATTTGTATCTGCAAAAAGGGATTAAGATGAAGCTTTGAGGCATTTGTAGCAAATTATGCAACAAATAAGTCTAGTAGACTCTTGAGCACCTACTACAACCTGTTGTAATAGGATGTAAAGAAGATAAAAAAAATCAGTTTCAGAGATTATATCATCCAATTCTCATTTTATAAATAAACAAGCCAGAGAGATTAATTTCTTTCCCTAAGGCTCAACTCCCAAGTGAAATTCTCCTGTTTTCCATCTGATACTACACAACCTCTGGGACAAGGGAAGAATTAGCCTGGGTCCTTGGGAGGTTTCCAGTGTGGTTTGGGAAGGGGGAAAGGTCGGATGGGGGTTTCCTTCTATACCAGGCAAAATGGGCCCCATCTGGGCCCCCTCCGACTGCAAGGCCAAGGGAACACACATTTTCCCCACACTGGAGAGCCCAGGAATCCTGAATTCCTTCCCCTTGGCCCCAGGCTCTTCCTTAGGTGTCTCCACTCAAGGGTGAAGCAGCAGCTGTGTGTCTGATCCTGAGGAGTGACCAAGCAGTAGCTGCTTGCAGGGAGTGTAGAGCTTGCACAGGCAGGTGGGGTGGCTACAGACACGCATGTGAAGTCTGCTGGAGCGAAGCAAAGAACCACAGTGGGAAGAGAAGGCCAGGAGGGCTCGATGTTCACAGGGCAGCGGCTGCCACATGCCTGCCCACAACTCCAGAGTCTGAAATTCCACCTTGGAACCCAGCCCGGCAGGTTATTAGGAAGGTTTGTATGGTCATGGAGGAAGCTGGGTGCCTCTTATTTGATGGTAGCTTGCGTGGCCCGTCCCTGCTGACACTTCACTGCATTGTGTGTGCACATACGCTTACACGCTTGACTTGGACCCCTCTACCCTTAGGGCTGGGCCCTGGTACAGATGGGAGGGAAGGACTGACCAGCAACAGCTAGAGGGTAGCTGGAAGGCAGAAGAAGGGCTGAGAACCCTGGAAGAGGAATGGGACTCCCCAGTTCTGCACTCCGATCTGTCACATGAAAGTTTGTGGATGTGGACCAAAAGCTTATCCCTATTCTCAAAATTCCATCTTTCTTATCTGATGATGGGCTTGAAATGCCTACCTCAGCTAACTATGGGTTGTTATGCGAATTAACAAAATAAGATAAATGTCCATAAAGTTAATTCGCTAAGTTCCATCAATATTTCTTGAGCACCTATATACCAGGCACTGTAGTGGGCTCTGAGGGGGGTACAACAGGAAACAAAAGAGAGGCCTCTCTTGGTGGAGCTTATGTGCTGGGGAGAGAGACATGTGATATACAAGTCACAAATACACAGCTGATGACAGCTATTCAGGAACTAAAAAAGGGAGAAAGGAGTGTGGTGGGGGACAGTGATACCGTGTTCACTAGAGCAGTCAGGATGGTCACTCAATAAGGTCCAGTGGGGACAACTGGAGAAGAGGGCCCCAGGCAGGAGAAGCAACTGTACAAAATGGAAAATCAACTAGAATAAACATCCAAAAAACATTTACTGAGCTCCTATTGAACAAATGTCCCATAAAGTGCTAAGTAATGAGTAAGATTAACTAGTTACAGTTGTTTCAAAGAATTTAACAATCTTACAGGGAGAAAAAAGTAAATAAAAAAATTATGGCAAAGCAGAACGTGAAAAATGTCCAGAGGGAAGTTATAAAACTGATCAAAGGAGCCGGGCACAGTGGGGCACACCTATAATCCCAGGTGTGCCTCCCAGGCTCAGGAGGCTGAGGCAGGAGGATCGCAGGTTCAAAGCCAGCTTCAGCAACTTAGTGAGGCCTTAAGAAACTTGGTGAGAACTTAAGAAACTTGGTGAAACCCTGTCTCTAAATAAAATGCAAAAAGAGCTGGGGATGTGGCTCAGTGGTTAAGCATCCTGGGTTTCAATCTCTGGGTTAAAAAAAAAAAAAAAAAGATCCAAGGGAGCAGAAGTGTTTGATAGAGGGGCTCAAGGAAAGCTTCACTGTGGAATTGCAAAGGAGCTGAGCCTCAGGGGGTCCTCAAGGGATGAAGTGGATTTGGAGGCTATAGAGGACTGAATAGGTATTCCAGGTGGAAGGACAGACAGCCTCAACAAAGACATGAAGGCAGGAACATGTGAGATTGTTCTAACTAGTGTCAGAGTAACTGGAAAGGTGAGTGGGTCACACCCCTGGCTGCATGTTAAAATCACCTGGGCTCCAGAAAACACAGCGAAGTACCCCCCAACCCAGGCCACACCTCGGAACGATTAAATCCAAATCTCTGCAGGCAAGATTGAGCAACCCTTTCTGTAGAGCGCTCCCCAGGGTTCTGCTGTGCAAGCACATATAGAAACTCTCAAGCTGTAAATCTGAATCAGAGATAAAAACAGTCGTGCACCTGTAATTCCAGCCACTGGGGAGGCCTAGGCAGGAAGACGGCAAGTTCAAGTTTAGCCTCGGCAACTTAGTGAGGTCCTGTATCAAAATAGAAATGAAAATGGGCTGGGGATATAGCTCAGTGGTAGAGCACCCTTGGGTTCAATTCCCAGTAGCAAAAAAAAAAAAAAAAAAGAGAGACAGACAGACAGACAGACAGACCGACAGGTGCTTAGTGGGGTGTGAGAGAGAAGAGGGAAGCTGAGTCAGAACAAGAAGAGCCTAACTCTGCAGCCAGAGAGTCTGGACCTAATTTGTTGGCAATGAAGTGTCAGTCAAGATCTTTTTGAGATAGTATTAGGACTCAGCACAGAAAGATTAACAATATATAAGATTTAGATTTAGAGAGAGAAAAGCCTAAGTGGGAAGACCAGTTGAGACACGATCTTAGCACCACATGCATGAAGTATCAAGGATCCTAACATTTTACACCATCATATAGACAAAGCTTTTAAAATTTTGATTATATCCATTGTGCAAAAAGCATAGAGAAATAGCCACTTTCAAATTCTACTGGTAGGAGTGTAAATTGGTGTAGCCATTTTGGAAGACAATTTGGCTTTATCTATCAAAATTTAAAGTCAATTCGCTATTTTCCCTGAAAGTCCACTTGAAATATATATGCTCTTCCTTTCTTTCTCTCTCTCTCCTTTCTTTTTTAAGTCGAGTTTATTCACCCAGATAAATTCAGCCAGGTAATTCAATCAGAGAAATTCACCTTGTTAAAATAGTCAATGAGTTTGACAAATCTGTGAAATCTTATATCGCCCACCACACTTAAGATATGAAATATTTTCTTTGTTCTAAAAAGTTCATTTCTGTTTCTTGGTAGAATTTCCCTGAATGGATACATAAAATATGCCTACAAATTAGGTCCAGACTCTGGCCACAGACTCAACTTCCCTCTTCTCTCTTATACCCCTCTCTAAGCACCTGTTTTGTCTCTCCCTCCCTCCCCCCTCCCCCCTACCCCCCCCAACTGAGGCAGACATCTTGGTTCACACCTGTAATCCCAGGAAGCTGAGAAAAGAGGATTACAAATACGGAGCCAGCAACCTAGCAAGGCCCTATTTCAAAATAAAAAATAAAAAGGCTGGGGATGAAGTTCAATGGTAGAGTACTTGCCTGGCATGTGCAAGGCCCCGGGGTTCAATACCCAGGAATACACACACAAGTTCCTTTGCTATCTGTCCCTTGCCCCTTCCCACCCCCATTCCTGATAACCACTGACCTGATTTATTTTTCTACTGCTTTGCTTTTTCCAGAATTTCATATAAACAGAATCATGCAGTGTGTAGCCTTTTGAGTCTGGTTTCTTATAGTTAGCATAATGTCTCTGGTTCATACAAGTTGTTCCATATAGTGTTCCTGTGATCCTTTCTATTGCTTAGTAGTATTTCACTGAACAGATATATAAAATTTGTTTATCCACTTCACCAGTTATAGGCATTTGAGTTGTTTTCAGGCTTTTGGCCATTACGAATAATGCTGCTAAAACTGTTTCCAGGCTTTGTGTGAACATTTTCATTTCTCCTGGGTGAATACCTAGGAGTCAAATTGCAGAGTTGCGTGGTAACTGTATATTGAGCTTTTAAGAAACTGCCGAACTATCTTCCAAAGTGAGTTGTATTTTGCATTTCCACAACATTGTATGAAGGTCCTAATTGTTCCATGTTCTGGTTAACACTTGATTTTGTTGGTCTTTTTAATCAAACCATTGGAGTAGCCGTGGAGAGTCAGCTTGTCGTAGTCTCGTTTGCGTTTTCCCAATGACCAGAAAGGTTGTGTACCTTTTCATGTGTTCATTTGCCATTGATGTATCCTCTTTGGTGAAGAGTCATTCATATCTTTTACCCATTACATGTTTGGGTTAATTCTCATCTTATTACCAAGTTGTAAGTATTTTAATATATTCTTGATAAAAAAAATCCTTTCTCAGATATGTGTTTACAAATATTTTCTCCTATCCATTGCTTGTCTTATCATTCTTTTTTTTTTTTTTTTTTTTTTGCACCAGGGATTGAACTCAAGGGCACTCAACCACTGAGTCACATCCCCAGCCCTATTTTGTATTTTTACTTAGAGAAGGTCTCACTGAGTTGCGTAGCACCTCACTATTGCAGAGGCTGGCTTTGAACTCACAATCCTCCTGCCTCAGGCTCCTCCCGCTAAATTGCTGGGATTAGAGGCGTGTGCCACTGTGCTCAGCTTCTTTTCATTCTTTCCATGGTAACTTTCAAAAATAAGAATTTTTTAACTTCTATAAAAACCAATTCATTATTTATTTTCTTTGTTGGCTCATGCTTTCTGTGTCCTGAAATATATATGCTCTTCCTCTAGGAGAGGCTGGATTAGGAGATCAGATGAAGCATCTAGCATTAAAGGTGCTGCTGTTCTGTGCTTAGCACACACCCGGGGAGCTCTGTTAACATGAGCAGTGGTAAAGAGGAGCCGGGGCTTGGAGGATGGGGCTAGAAGGCTAAAGATACAGATATGGGAGCTATTGGTGCAGGATTATTAACTAGAAATGTGAGAAGACATCACTGTGCCTAGAAAGAGAGGAGAGAAGGAAAGAAAAGAGGACAGGGAAGGGCCCTCAAGAAAGACCAAAGGCCAACCTTTTGGAGAATCCGAAGAGGAGTCCTTGAAAAAGGTGGAGAACCATGCAGAGAGAAAGTAGAGCATCATGCCAATGAGATGTCACCAAAGGCCTGGGAAGAAAGTTTTGAAACAAAGGGAACAGTCAATGTCAAGGACAAAGAGACCTAGAAGACCTCTTAGAACTTGACAATCTGGTCATTAGGAGATTTTTCTCTCTGTGCCTGGCTTATTTCACTTAACATTATGTCCTGCAGGTTCATCCATGTTGACATGAAAGACAGGATCTCCTTTTTATGGCTGAATAATATCCCATTATAAACCCCACATTATTAACCCCATATTTAAAATTCCATGATAAATCCATCCACCCATTGATGGCCCCTTCGGTTGCCTCCGTGTCTTGGCTGTTGAGAAGAGTGCTGTAGTGGACCCAAATGTATACAGATCTCTTTGGCATATGGATTGAGTTTTCTTCAGTCGTGTCATTGCTGGATCATATAATAATTCGTTTCCTAGTTTTTAAGGAACCTCCACACTATGTTGAAGGGGGTGGGAGACAAATAACAAGGAGCAGGTTGGGAAACAGTGGAGAATGGCAGGCAGTAAGGCTGAGATGCTGTCAGGATAGACAAGACTGAACTTCCTTCTAGTTTTAAGAGGTGTCCAAAGGCAGTGAGAGAATAAAATGCAGAAGGTCATCACCAGAGCACACTCTCAGAGCTAAGAGGAGATGGAACTGAGAGCAACATAAAATCCTTTTGAAAAGGTGGAGTTCACAGCCCACGGCCTAGTGTCAAGAGAGGCGCTTGATAAATCACAGCGGAGTAAGAGGCGGTGTTGAATTTCTAGTGCAGTAACTGAGAACACACACAGGAAGGGTTTGGGTTATGTTAAGTGGGGAAAACTAATACCAAATGATTTATGAGCTAATATATAACACTATGTGACTGGGAAGGAAATGTGACCATCTTAAGATGGTTGCATGAGAATACTGGGCTTACAGGCATTCTTCCTCTGGGTAATGCCACAATATTCATCTCCCAGAGAGGAGAGAAGAAACAGATGAATCAAGGTAGAGGCCTTCAGTCGTCTCTAAAGTTGATTTCCCCCTCTTTAAGATCATCAGTCACAGCGCTAGATGGCAGGACTTGGGCTATGAAAAAAAATCCAAAGAAGGAACAGATCAGCTAGTAGTAGGGAAGGTGTCCCCGAGCACATGGGGCTTGAGCTGGGTCCTAAACCACAGAAACAATGGCAACATTGGTTAAAGGAAGGCAAGGAGGAGGAGGGAGCCTTGCAGAGAAGAGAAAGGTGGGAAGATAGGAATGAGCAAAGCCTGCCGCAGGACGGGGCTCTTGCCTAACTGGAAGAAAAGCTATATATTGGGGACAAAAGAGCAAATTAGTAAGACAAGTTCAGATTTTGACCTGCCTCGATCTCAACCAAATAACTACTTCAGTTTACCTTGGTCCCTGGGAAGGACTTTCTGTCCATCAGAATAAAAGCCAGTGGAGGGAAGGACATCCTCAGAGAGCCCGTCACCACAGGTACAAAAGTCAACCAGGATCCCTGCCCAGATGGATTGGCCTGGAGATGTCCACGACTCTCGCACAGTTTGGTAGCAGCAATGGCGCGTGAGAATGTTCCTTAGGTAGGTTCCAGGCTTGCTCTCTGTTCCTGCAGTTTCCCTCACCGCCTCTTCCTCCAAGACTCCGCCTCCCATCACACAAGCTGTGGAGATCCACCAGCTCAAACCTCTGCCTCCACTCTCCAGGGTCTCCTCCTACAGAGCCCCAAACCCACAGCAGCGCTCTTGAGGCAGCCAGAAACCCACATCAGAATCATGGCAACAGTTGGTGAAAGCTATTTTTAGGATCATTCTTCTCTGGCTTGATACTAACTCCAGCTCGCATATAACCATGTTCTAAAATTCAACCCCGGCTCAAGCTCAGAATAGCACAGTGATCATAGTCTTGCTCAGTTCCTCACTCTTCCATCTTGTCACGAGTTCGGATCAATTACATGAATAAATGAAGCCAAACCCAGAGAGTAGCCATCTATCTGTCTAACTGCCTTGATTCTCTAGAAAACTCCTCTACTGCTCAAATCTCGAGAGGCACATCTTTCCTAGGATTGAAACCCCTGGTGTTGAGTCCCTGGTTGTCTTGGGCATCAGTCCTCTAAGAAGCGTCCCCTGACCTCACCCAGGCTGGGCCTGCTGCACTTCCTCTGGGTTCCCACAAGTCCTCAAGAGATCTCTGTCACTTCATTTTCACATGGAATTAACTCTGCTCCCCCACCAGCCTGTAAATTCTACAAGTGCAGGGACCTTGTCCTTTTCATCTCTTCCCTCCCCAGTGCCCCGTGTTTGTTAAATGAATAAATGGAAGTACAGAAACAAAGACACGGCCAGTCTCTTCTCTCACCTCCTCCTCCCAGAGGGAGTGAATTAACTTAAGAGAAGCATGAGGTTGTCCATCATTCTTTGGTACCAGGCCCAGAAAGAAGGTACCTTGGCATGTACTTATCCATCCTCCCACTGATAGAGCAGCTGATCAAACATCAAAGGATGTCAAGAAATGCTGGATTCCTCTGCCATGCACATGAACACCAACTAGAGATCACTTGAAAATATAAAAGCCTGCTTCAGATGATAACATTGGCTTGGCCTTCTAAGGAGCTGGGGAAGCTGTACTAGTTGACACCAGTAAACATTTATTAAATTGAGTGCACTAAGGCTCTTGACAGAAATAGAGGAAGAACACAATCTCTGCCCTTTAGGAAATGGCAATCTCAAAACAATAAAATAGGCTTGAATAGTGAATCTTGCTCAATATGATACAAAACTGAATTTTATAGGCTCTGGGTGACAATTGTGAAACACTAGATGACAAAAGTACCTACCATGAACAACTCTGTGTGGAATCCACCCACCATTTTAAAGGGAAAATTAAGAAATTTTCTGGACCAATATGGTCCAGAAGAACTTTGTAGAATGATGGGTTTACTCTATAAATCTGTGCTGTTCAATGAAATAGCCACTAGCCACAAATGGCTATTAAGTGCACAGAGTATGGTTCGGGCAACTAAGGAACTGAATTTTTAATGTGATTTAATTTTAGTTAATTTAATTTTAAATATCCACATGTGGCCAGTGGTTTCCATATTGGACAACATAGCACTAGACCATGAAAAAAAGTGTGATCACCACCCTGGGGATCTGGAGAAACTGGCAACTTATAACGCACCATGCACCCCAGGTAGTAATAAGCACCTCGCCAAATATACAATGATAATTATCATTGCTCAATTCTTTGCTGGAATTTCATTTAAGAGTTTTGTAACTATGTTCATAAGTGAAACTGGCTTCTAATGGGATTCTTAAGAAATCTTCCTTATCAGTATTAAGAATAGCACCTACTGAACTCACTGAATAAATCTGGGATCATGCCATCTTTCTCATTTTTCTAAAAAAAGAACTTTAATTTTTTATCACACATTATAGGAAAAGCATAAGATGTAGAGCAGCAAAATTCTGAATATTAAAATTATCTGTAATCTCACCTTCCAGAAGAAGTATTATTAACAGTAGATGAATGCTCTTCCCAAACTCTTTAAATGCATAAATTTCACACACACAAAATACTGATTTTAAAAATGGGGCCAGGCTATATGAAAAATTTTGTTTCACTCAAAAATATATGATGAACGTCTTTCACCTTCATAAATGATACTTCCAAAATGTTCCTTTTACTGGTACGATGGTACACCAAGATATCAGCCTATCGTACGTCATTTAGCATATTCCCTAATGATAGGCACTTAGTGGCTTCTAATATTTCACCATTCTAAGCAATGCTACAGAAAACACTGTGCTGGATCCTTTTTTTCTTTTCTTCCCCACCGCCCGCTCCAGTGCTTGGGATCACAACAGAGGCCTGGCACATGCTAGGCAAGTGCTCTACCACAGAGCCGCACCCCGCCCAGTACCCTGCCCAGTCAGCCCTCCATCCATCCACCACCCTTCTACTCCCCATCTGCTTGATCTTCGTAATCACTGGACCGACTCTAACATCACTGGGCTTCCTCTCCACTGGCTTCCTGTGGGTTGAGCCCAAGACAGACATCAGTGAGAAATCTGATGATGGGGAGAAAAGGGGGATCCAGGGACCAATCCCCTTCACTCCCTCCCTGACTACTGGCTGACTGAGTCCCTGAACGGAAGACCCCACACCGAGTTGGGGTTGTCTCCCGTGGCCACTTTCCTTGGGCTCCCAGAATGGCTCCTTCCCCTGGCCGCCATCTTTTGCTGGCTTCCTTTAGCCCTGCCCATTCCTTTATAAATGGTTCTTCATTCAACTGTTCCTAATCTTCCTGTTTGTGTGTGCGATTTGCTTCTTGCTAGGGACCTAACAAACATAAAAACTTGACAGGTAAAGTTCTCATTTTGCATTATTATTCATAATTACTATTTTAATAATCATTTTATTCTCACATGAAAAATCTCTGCAACTGGAATTATTTGATCAAATGGCATGCATTTTTTTAAGACCTTTAAAACCTAGTCTTCCAGTGTAGTCTTCCGCCAGCCGTGTATGAGAGTTTTCAGCCTTTCAGGCCCTTTATCCAACTGGGTACTCTCAATTCTTTTCATCTTTCTTTTTGTGTCTTTATAAGCATGTCTGTAATATGAGGAGCATCTTGTCTTTGCAAGTGTTTCAGGACTGGGAAGACTGTTAATTGTTGCAGTCTATTTGTTTTAGTGTTTCTTATACAACTTTCAGCTTTCCTCTGCTATTAGCTGTTACAAATTGACTTGCTAGCCCATACTTGGCCTTTAGGAATTCATTAGAGCTATAGTGTGTACCTATATTCCCAGCAACTGGGGAGGCTGAGGCAGGAGGATGGCAAGTTTGAGGCCAGCCTCAGCCATTTAGAGAGACCCTGTCTCAAAATAAAAAATTAAAATGGGCTGGGGTGCAGCCCTGTGGTAAAGCACCCCTAGGTTCAATCCCAAGTACCCTCCCCAACTAAGAATCTAGCCAATTTCATCTTATTCATTTGGGTGGGGGCCTTCTCTTTTCGCCATGCTCAGCTAAAGGTGATAAAGTTTGGTATCACATCGCTGCCTGCACAGCACTGTCACTCTTTGGATTTCAGTTAACTTGATTGCCTTGTGATCACAGTTCTTTTATGGACTCAAGAATATGATTTTGTAGACCATCTGGTTTGTTCTTGATTTTCTGCATCTTGAGCTGATGTGAGACTTCCTTTTTAATTTTTTAAAAATGAATTAAATCTTAAAAATATTTTTTAAAAATACTTTTATAGTTGTCAATGGACTTTATTTATTTATATGTGGTGCTGAGAATCGAACCCAGTGCCTCACACATGCTAGGCAACGCTCTACCACTGAGCCACAACCCCAGCCTTTAAAAATATTTTTTATAAAACACAAAAATCATATTAAATTCCACAGGCAGTATGAAAAAAAATTTATATCCTATCCTGCATCTCACATGTTCCGTGCAAGGCTACTTATCTAAATATTGAAGAATCACAGGAATTGTTTCATGGCACATAATACCCCACAGCTGCCTTGACCACTGTGGCAAATGCTACTCAATTTGTGACTATGTCCAGAACTACTGATGGAAAACAGAAAGGAGGAAGGCAAATGGACGCTGGAATGACTGAGAGAAAACAATTCATCTTGCAAAGCTATCTGAGGAGTTAATGTTCTTCTGCCTACCTGCATGTTTCCACCACTGACATCCTGTGCAAAATCCAAACCCTTGTTCCTACATCACACAGACCTGCAGGGCATTTAGATGCAGCCACTTTGGTTTAGAGGACATACAATAGGAGATGTTGAAAGCATCTCCCTGAATACTGAGTGGTACCTGTCATGAGCAAAGACAGCCCTTTAAAGCACACTGATGTCTCTCTTGGGCCAAATCCACAGGAAGCCAGAGGAGAGAAAGCCCAGTGACGCAAGGGACCCTCTTGCCCAGGTGTGAGGGTAGGACCAATCTACCTCGTGACTCTTTTGGTAACTACATGAGGTGGTATACCTAAAGGACTTCACCCAAGCCTTGTCTCATTTAGTAAAGCTGCAAGAAACAGAAGCTACTATAATTACCAATATTTCTCATCATTGATGAGTAGTATTAAGTATCTTAGAGATACTGATTTCAGTCTCTCTGCCTTTTCATTTGGATTACAAGTTCCAAAGTAATTTTATTTGGTATCTCTTTAAATGTTACTAACTGCTTCTTAGTTGTATGAAGTTCTGGATCAATGGTAGAGTATGAATTTAGCATATACAAGGTCCTGGGTTCAATCCCAGCACCAAATTTCTTTTGAGTGGGGATACCAGGGATTGAACTCAGGGGCACTCAACCTCTGAGCCACATCTTCCCTGTTTTGTATTTTATTTAGAGACAGGGTCTCACTGATTTGCTTAGCGCCTCACTTTTGCTGAAGTTGGCTTTGAACGTGTGATCTTCTTGCCTCAGCCCCCCAAGCTGCTGAGATTACACGTGTGTACCACCACACCTGGTCCCAGCACCGAATCGAATTGTGTGTGTGTGTGTGTGTGTGTGTGTGTGTGTGTGTGTGTGTGAGAGAGAGAGAGAGAGAGAGAGAGAGAGAGAGAGAGCAAGAAAGCATTTAAGTTTCTTGTGATATTTGATAGAGCCCTGAGTATTTTGAGTTTCACACTCAGTTCATTTTTCATTACCAATTTTAGAAAACACCCCTCTCCTACAACTCTGATTGAGCTATTAGTCTACTACACTTCCTTTCAATGTATAGTTGTACTTTGTGCTCTGTTGCCTAGGTGAAAGCAATATCATTTTGCTGCTAATATTATAATCCTCTACTTAATCTTTCTGGTTTTTTTATTTTTGTTTTTTTTTTTTTTTTTTTTTTTTTTGTACCAGGGATTGAACTATTGAACTCAAGGGCACTTGACCACTGAGCCACATCCCCAGCCCTATTTTGTATTTTATTTAAAGACAAGGTCTCACTGAGTTGCTTACTGCCTCGCAGTTGCTAAGGCTGGCTTTGAACTTGCAATTCTCCTGTCTCAGCCTCCTGAGCCGCCACCTCGCCTGGCAATCCTTCTGTATTTTGAATTTGATTTTTCAATTAATCTTTGGTATCACTGATTGGCTACACTGTAGATTTGATTATAAAGTTCCAGACATTAAACAATTAAGCATAAAACAAATAAGTATTATATTAATCTCTATAGCACTTACAAATGCCTCACTTTTGCTGAAGTTGTTTTCATCCTAACCTATTTTCCTCTAGTATTTTCATGAGATCCAAGCAGCCCTAAAATACAACTTGGAATTTGTATTTCTACAATTGATTCTGGTTGTTCTCTTTGTGCTATAATTTCTAGAATTGCTTTTAGGCTAGTTTTCCCCTTTCTTCATTATTCTTTAAATAATTCTTTTTCTCCAGATTGTGTGTGTTTCTGGAGCTTTGTGCATGCTAGGCAAGGACTGTATTACCGAGGCACACCCCAGCACTCCCCTGATTTTTGTTTTGTTTTGTTTTCTTTTCTTTTTTCTTTTACTCCTATAATTTCTTTTAAGTTTTATTGTATTTTTAGTTGGTGGACAATATTTATTTATTTATTTTTTTATTTATTTATTTATTTATTTATTTATTTATTTATATGTGGTGCTAAGGATCGAACCCAGTGCCTCACACTTGCAAGGCAAGCGTTCTACCACTGAGCTACAGCCCCAGCCCCACTCCTCTGATTTTTTAATGTTTAATTTTTTGTTTCAGATTTTTTTCTTTAGCATTTTATCTGTCCTGGAATATAAAGCAAAAAACAAGCAAACAAAAATCTTACATTCTCAAATCATTCATCAGACCTTAGAGACAAGCTCAGAAAATGAAATATAAGCTTAAAGTGGTACATGCCAGTAATCCCAGCTACTCAAGGGGCTAAGGCAGGAAGATCTCAAGTTCAAGTTCAGGCTGGACAACTAAGTGAGAGCTTGGCCTGTCTCAGAATGAAAAATAAAAGGGCTGTAGGTGTAGTTCAATTATAGAATGCTTGCCTAGCATTCATGAGGCCTTGGGTTCAATCCCCAGTACCTCTAAAAAAAAAAAAAAAAAAAAAAAAGTAAATTTATATCTAGGGCCTCAACCACATTAGAAACCCTCAATTCATGAATTTCCTTGATATTTTTAAAAATTGTAACAGTGCTGGGGCATAGCTCAGTGATAGAGTGCTTGTGTAGTATACACAAGGCCCTGGGTTTGATGCCCAGCATCACAAAAAGAGTAAATAAAAAATAAAACAATAGCAAAATCATTAATGTATTTTTCTTCTCCGTGACACACTAATTATGTTAGTATCTTTATTTATAAATATTTTTAAATTAAATGAAATATGAACCAAGAAGCAAAGCATAACAGTTATCTTCATTTTGGTAAGGAAAAGGTTTTCAGTTCTTTGTAAGAAAAGACGGAGTTTCCTAGATAATGTTTCCTAATTATTACATTAGCTGGCTTCTCATGCAACCTACTTGAACAATAGTCTTACAACTGGGAACTTCTCTCAGCAATCAGTCAGCTATCAGATTGGTCGGGCTGAGATAAATCTGTGTGCTATTTGTGAATGTCCAGCTCAATGTGCTCAGGAAACAGTGGCTGCCAGCCTCACCAGAATTCTGGTTTTGTTTTTTGTTTTTTGAATATTAAGTCATTTTAAATTTTTCTTATTATATTATCAAAACAATATATGTAAGTAGTAATTTTTTTTAAAAAATCATAGAGATCCACAAGCTTTTAACAAATACACCATCTTAATTCTCTATAATTGTTTCTTTGTGTGTGCATGGACAGGAGTGCTGGGGACCAAACCCAGGACCCTGCACGTGCTAGGCAAGTGCTCTATCACTGAGCTACCCCTGCCCTTCTTTTTGTTTTCTTTTGAGACAGGGTCTCGCTTAGCTGCCTAGGCTGGTCTCAGCCTCCCAAGTAGCTGGGATTACAGGCATACATCATTACCCGAGCTCTAATTGTTTCTTGCTTGAGGCTGTTGAGATTATCATGAAGGGAGAGCAGTCCTCAGCACCTGCATTGGTTTTCCTCTGCTAGACAGCTGAACTGTTCCCATCACAGCCTTCCTAATTGAGCTATGACTCATTTCTATATTCCAGTATCAACTCTAAGGATTGTCAGTCCAAAGTAATTTCAGCACTTCCATTCCCATTATTATTTCATTTACTTCTCATGGGCTTTCTAAATATAAAAACTATTTCTATTCTATGTGATTTTACATATTCATAGATTTCCCATCCATGAAGCTGCATTTTCATAAATATTGACAATCAGTTTCCTATTATCGGGGTATATTCAAAGGGTCATCATTTTCCCTTCATCTGCTTCTCTCCGCTCTTTTACATAATAAGCTTACCTTCTTGCCAATGCTCCTGGCTCTGATGTCCACATTTCTTCTGTCCCATTACATCCTCTCCACATTCCTCAGGCTGGCTCTAAAAGTCTTTAGTTTTTTTCAAATGGTAATATTGCTGCATCTCTCTCTATCCCACACAGTTTTCTTAGGCAAATATTTACCTTCCTTTCTCAGGACATTTGATTGTATTACAGTTATGTATATAAAATACAACATGCCATCTCTGCTTTTGTCTTGGACCATTCGTTCCCTGTACGATCTTAAGATAGCTTAGACTTCTAAGAGCAGGTGGAATTAATTCAACTTTACACCTGATAAAATGACTCAAAGAGACCACATGAACCATCAGAAGTTATACAATAAATTGAAGACAGAACCTCAACTCAAACTCCCAGTCCAGTGCCCATTATATTAGACTATATTCCCTTCTATCCACTAACTAACTTTATAGGTAAAAGTATTAAACTTGTGTTGTGCCATTGAAGTTAGTTTTCCTTGGTCTTTACTGAGTTTGCCCAAACCAGAGTGATGAGTGAAAATACATACAACCCACAAAAAGGTTTCTTGAGAATTCATAGTTCCAACAAAATTTTATCTGATCCCTTGAATTCCAAAAATCTTCAATCTGTACCCACCTGAAAAGAATTTACTAATACACTTTGACAAGTACCATATGAAAAGTAGTCATTCCCTGAATTTTCACCAGTACTCAGAGTTTTAGTTAACTATGAATTCATGTAGAGTGATTTTCAGGATAAATTGTTGAGTGAAAACAAATGAAGTACAAAAGAATAGACAATAGACACCCTTATTCATGGTTTTGCTTTCTGGGGTTTCACTTATCTACAGTCAACTGCAGCCTGAAAATATTAAATGGAAAATTCCAGAAAGAAACAAATTACATGCCATTCTGAGTAGTGTGATGAAATCTTGCAATGTCTCAGTCTGTGAATCCTCTCTTTGTTCAGCATATCCACACTGTATACACTACCCATCCGTTAGTCCCCCTCTTGGTTACCAGACTGACAGTCATGCTATCACAGTGCTTGTGTTCAAGTCTTATTATTTTACTTAATAATGGGTTCAAAGCTCAAGAATATAAACGCAAAGGAGGCTGCAGGGTATAAATCATGGAAGGTATATATCATTGATTCTAGATGGCAATGCTGTAGGGCACATAGGAAAACCAGTATTACAGAGTTTGGTGCTAGCTAAAATTTTAGGCACCCACTGGGGATCTTAGAACCATTAAAGGGAGACTGTTATTTTATTATGTTATATTTTATATAAGAAAGAAGGGAAATAAGACTTTAAATATATAGACATCTATTTACATATATATGTATTACACATCATATACATGTATGTATATAATGTTACATGAATCTACCAAACAAAAACCATAGGAATCTCGCCAGGTGTGACACTCCCCAACTAGGGAGGCTGAGACAGAAGGATAGCAAATTTGAGGCCAGTCTCAGCAACTTAATATGACTGTCTCAAAATAAAAATTGGAAAGAGCTGGGAATGTAGCTCAGTGGTAAGTCCCTGAGTTCGATCCTCACCAAAAAAAAACAAACAAAAATCCTACAGCAAACTAAAACAGAGACTTTTGAGATTGGTTCTACAGTTATGGACCAAATTAGGTCCCTGAGAATTCATGTGCCGAAGCCCTAACTCCCAGTGTGACTATTTTGGAGATAGTAATTAAGGCTCAATGAGGACACATGAGCCTCTAATCCAGTATGATTAGTGTCCTTATAAGATGAAGAAGAGACTCCAGGGATGTGTGCACATGGAGGAAAGACCATGTGAGGACACAGGAAGTAGACAGTCGTCTGCAAACTCAGGAGAGAGGCCTTGGGAAGAGCCAAAGCTGCCCACACCTTGTTCTTGGACTTCCAGCCTCCACACTGTGAGAAAATAAATATCTGTTGTTCAGGCCACTCAGTGGGCAGTGCTTGTTACAGCAGCCCTCGCAAAGGAACACAGCTACCTACAGAGAGTGAGTGGGAAGAAGAGAGGTGGGTGAGGACATTTTACTGAACAACCATTTTTGTTTAGTCCTTATCCTTGAAACCACCTTCATATTTCATATCATACAAAAAAGAAAAAAAGGAGAGAAGAGAAAAATCAAGGATAGGGGCCATCCCCAAAATTAAAACAACAGAAGCAAATGAATTAAACCATATTTCAAGTGAATAACCTCACTAAACTGACCATGGGTGGAGGTGGGGAAACGGACCCAAACCTAAGTAACTTTTTTTAAAAATTTTAGGTAGACACAATATCTTTATTTTATTTTTATGTGATGCTGAGGATTGAACCTAGAGCCTCTACCTCTGAGCCACAACCCCAGCCCCCGAAGTAACTTTTGAACATGCTGTTTGGTTTGTATGACCCCAGTTTAAGGATAAAATAACCACTAATCCAATATTAACTCTAGGTAGTAGAATTCTAGAGGTGTTTGGTAATTTTGAAACTTCTGTACATTCTAGAAGTGAACAATTACATAAATATTATTGTGAATAATCAGAGTGTAGTCTACTGTCGTGGGCAATGGGCTGGGAGCCTGAGTTGAGGTTCTGCCTTCAATTAATTGTGTAACTTTTGATGGATCATATGGTCATCTCATTGTTTAAGAAGCAATTTACAAATATGGATGGGAAGTAGGAGAGAATGAAGCTTTTGGAGCTGCATTAGATCTGAAGGATTCAATGTGAATTCAAGGGTTTTAATGTACCTATAAATAGCACCACATATAAATAAGTATTAATTGTGCAGATATGTGTATATGTGCATAAATGTATACATGCATGTTTGTGTATGCACCCATTTCTGGGTCTGTAGCCAAGAGAATAAGTGTCCTCTCCCCAGCAGTCAAGATGAGCACATCTTGCTTTTTATATGCAGATCTTGATTTTAAATGTTATTTTCAGCTAGGGGTCTAACTCAGTGGTAGAGGGCATGCTTAGTATGCAGGAGGCCCTGGTTTCAACCCCCCAGCACCAAAATAATAAATAAATAAATGTTTCTGCTAAAGATCAACAGGGTGGAGAAAGGTTGGAAGTGGTTGATAATGTTTTGTATTTAATTTTTTTTTAGTTGTAAATGGATCTTTCATTTTATTTATTTATATGCGGTGCTGAGGATCAAACCAGGGCCTCACACATGCCAGACTAGTGCTCCATCACTGAGCCACAACTCCAGCCCCTGTTGATCATGTTTTTAAAAAACAGTAGCTTCCAGGGCTGAAGCAGAGAGAGCATAAACGAGCCTCACAAAGTAAAAAAATGCCCAAAGAATGAAGAGGACATGTCAAAAGGATGGAGACGCTAGCTTGAATGGACTCCTACTGGACAAATAAGAAACAATTTGTGCACCAAAATAAATAAAGATAGAGCTGGGGACATAGCTCTATGGTAGAGCACTTGCCTAGCAAGTAAATAAATAAGAGAAAACTCTTCTCTCCCACTAGGAAGCCAGCCACTAAAAGTATAATAAATAAGGGAATTAGAAAATAACCCCTTGGCAACCATCCCCATAAGTGATTCTGACAGGAATCATCCAGAGATGCTACAACAAATAGATGAAAGTTTGAAGAGGAATGGAACTTTTATATTATCTCAAAATATTACCCCAGAAAATAATTAATGTGTACTTAACTGACTTGTGATCTGAAAAAGGAGTATGAAAATCCGTAGGGCTGGGATTGTGGCTCAGCAGTAGAGCGCTCGCCTAGCACGGGTGTGACCCGGGTTTGATTCTCAGCACCACATAAAAATAAAGGCTTTTTGTTATGTCCATCTACAAAAAAAAAAAAAAAATTATATTCTCTCTCTCTCTCTCTCTTAAAAAAAAAAAAAAAGAAAGAAAGAAAGAAAAGAAAATCTCTAAAAGGTCTCATAACCTGGGTCGGATGAGTAACCATACTAACAGAACCTTATTTGGGAACTGTGTATTTGACATAGAGTTATCAGGTAAAGAGATGGAATCAGAGCCTATTGAAGGCTCCTGAACCTCAGGTCTCCCTACATTAGTGAAATGGCAGAGGTGGTAGTGAAGAAAGCAGGCCCAGGAGTTAGATTTCAAAGGCCATCTCCACCACTCACAAGGCACGAGACTTTCTATGTTAAGTACTCCGCCTCCATTTTCTTATTTATAAAATAAGGATAATGCTAATAACAATACCTATCATATTGGTTGTGTTCTCACATGTAAATGAGATAGGTATTGTATCAGTCAGCTTCAGCTGCATAATAAACCACCCCAATCCTGGTGGCTTAAATCAATTAGCATTTATCTGTCTTGAGGCATCCTTGGGCTCTGTGTGGACTGTTGCGCAGAGTAGCCTCCTGAGGGGATAGGCCTGTCGTTGTGAACTCCCTGTAGCACCCCCTCAGGGACTGATCACCTGATGCAGGTGAACTTCCCCCTCAAGCTCTGAGATCCCACACAGCACCTGAGATCGGTGTGACCTGCCAAGATGTCAATCAATCTGCTGACCACAAGACATCACAAAGCAAGACTCTGCCCTTGAAACCTTACCTTTGATGTACTCCCTTAAATAAACCACCAGAGCTATTTTTGGTTTTGTCTAGTTCAAGAACCCATGTGGACTAGATCTATCAGGGGCTTCATTTTTGTAACTATGTTTCTGAGTGTGTTTTATTATTTGTTAATTATTTGAAATATTAAGATTAGAGTGGCTATTTAGGGTGGCTTGGATTCCACTAGGCAGAAGAACCCTCCATCTTCCCCTTGAAATTTATCATTGCTCATAAATCCGCAGGTCTACTAGGCAGTTCTGTTGGTCTCAGATGAGCTCACTCATGCACTAATGGTCAATTGCAGGTGCAGGAGGTGACCCTGCTGAGCCCTTGAAGTGTTTGAGTGAGGGACAGCAAGCAAGAGGCTGCCATAGGATACCCTCAGCCTGGACAACTGGTGTTGGGAGCCATTCTCACACGTGATCGGGTGCCTCCCGTTGAGGGTCTGAGGCACTTTGGCACATGTCGAAGTTTTTCCCGTCCCTCTCCTGATGAGAGAGCCCATCCGTGTGGGGGTGTGCCTGACCACTGACCCCGGGGACCCAATCGCTGACCCTGACCTTGGAGTGCAGCCCCCCCTCAACCTTCATTGGATGGAATTCTCCCCTGAATCTCTGGTTCCCTAATAAAAGGCTACTCCCTGGCGTGCTCGCTCTCTCTCTCCTGCTAGCCCTGAGTAATCCTTGCTGCCCTGCTGGGCGGCTAGAGGAGCGAACCAGAGAGGGGAGCCGTCTCGGACCTAGCAATAGAATTAAGGTAATTGAGTCTTGTGTTTTTATTTCGATCTCGTCTAACTAACTTTATGCCTAGAACCTCATTAATGAAACCACTGCGCAGGCCGCGTGGTAGAAACTGGTCTTTCCTCATGGGAACAGGCCAGCCTGGGTTTCTTAAAATGGGGTTCAAGAGAATTAGTGGAAATGGGAGAGGGCTCTCCAAGAAACTTAGATCTGGCATACCTTCACCTACCCTGCATTCCATTTGTCAGAACAAGTCACAGGGCCTACAGGGGTTTAGGAAAAGAGGCTCCATCTTTCCATAAGAGGAGCTGCAAAGTCACCCAGCTAAGGCTGTGGATATTGAGCAGGATATTGAGCTACTTCTGTAGCCAAAATGCCATTGAAGGTGCCTCATACAAAAGGATGACCAGGCAGCACATCCAGAACCCAGAGACTACCAGGGGGTTTGGATCTAGGCTGTGGTCAGTGCCAACCCAACCCTGCCCAGGACAGGATGGATGTTTAAAACATGGTATCAACCACATGTTCCAGTTTCTGTATCTGAGGTTTTGACGCCTTGGTCCTTTCTGACTAGAGAGGGACTGTTCCTCCCGGAATTATGAGATTCCTAGAGACAGAAAATGAGTGAGCCTTTCATATGCAAATCAACCAGTCCAGAGAGTCTACTCCTCCTCCATCCAGCCTCCCCAGGCTCTTGCACTTCGGGATGCTCTTTGTTCTGCTCTGATCTTTGCAAGACTAGGAACAGACAACTAGGGGCAGCCCCTGCACCGGACCCTGCTCAAGCTCTTCTAACTAGCCAATCCTAAACCCGCTTGGCCTGCTTACCCTGCCTCACCATTCTCACCAACCCTCCCCACCTCCCACCTCCTGCCATTTACCTGCAGGTGGCCCTGCCTGGCATGGCATGGCCCCCTCTTCTCGGGAACCCTAATAAACTGCCTTTTCAGTGACAATCGTCTGCTGGTTTGCTGGTCTGCTCACTTCCCAACACCTGATTGAATTAACAAATGGTGTTTGCCTCACGTGCAGAACAGGGCTGGCTCAGTCTTCAGATGGGCAGGCACCTGAGTGGACTTCAGGTGTGGGCAACCAAAGAGGCTGCCATTGATGATAAATTAGGGGCTGAGCAGAGGCGGCTAATAGGATCGCTATGGGAAACCAGCAGGAGTTTGATCCACACAGTCTAGGACAACAGGAAGAATGACTGATAGAAGTTAAGAGTAGCTACCAGTTGGAATAAAAGTTATCAAAAGTTAGGAATGAAGGACCCAGATCAGGTGTAGAGCATCCAGAGCAAGTAATGAGGATTGTGTTGTGAGGCAGCTTAGCTTATCCTGGCTAGTTGCTTCTCATCTGGGATTTCTTGAATATAGCTACCAGCAAATTCTACCTGAAGGCTCTTAGAGACATCTGGTAAACACAGACAGAGGCAAAAACCAGGAGGAGGGGTTGCCAGGTGAGTGAAGTTGTGAGCAGATGGGGTTTGGCGCTTTAGTTGAATTCAAGATGTTCCAGAGGGAAGAACAGACACAGATGATCAGCCTGGGACCTGAGGGGCGTAGTTCAGCACAGAGCACTTGCCTAGCATGCCCAGCACCTGGGGGAAAAGAATGCTAAGAGGACATAATTTGGCTGGTTTTGTTTTGAGCATTTTTATTGTGTTTTGAGTGGGTTTTGCATGCTGGTCCTCTAAGACACTGATGCCACCCCAGGCCCAAGATGCTATGACTGTCACTCCCACCACAGTAGCTGGGTCCCCAAAACTGAGCTGAAATACTTTCCAGAAGTGAACACTATTAATATTTTTCCTATTCAACTATTCTTTTGTATATCTGATGTCATATTGAGGATGAAACTTTTTATTCTGGTTTTCTTTACCCCATTTACAAATATTGTAAGAATATTTGGAAAATCTTCCACCCACTTTTATTTTTGTTACTGGGGATGCTTTACCACTGAGTCACATCCCCAGCCCCCACTCGCGCCCCCCCCCCCCCACCGGACTCCCTTTTATTTTCTTTTGAAACAGTTACTGAGTTCCTTAGGGCCTTGCTGAGTTGCTGAGAATGGCCTTGAACTTGTGATGCTCGTATTTCAGCCTCCCAAGTGGCCCTCATCCCTTTTAAAAGTAAAAATGGGGGAAATGTGCATAATGACATTGGGATGCTAAAGTAATGGAATGCGGAATGCACCTGTCACTCTAAATCCTCCTCATGTGTTGGAAAAGCCTGTCTCACGTGAGGCAGAGCCCATTTCTTGCTATGGAAGCAACAAATCCAGACACTCACACTCCCATCGCCCCCTGTAGCTGGAGCATCAACAGGTGACACAGATTCTTCCCCCTGAGGCTGCATTCTCTAACATCTCACTTTGAATCAGAAGCTGGTAACCCAGAGAAACAAAGTCTGCACAGAATCCATCTGGATGGTGGGCGGCATCAGTTCAGTTTTGGGGACCCAGCATTACTGTGGTGGTGGTGACAGCCATAACATCTTGTGCCCGGGGGAGGTGGGGGAGCAGTGATGTGTTCATGGACCAGTTCTCAAGCACAATTAAGGGTGTGGTTCCACGTGGCGCAGTCTCCAAACTTTCTTCTGCAGTTCCTTCAGAGCCTGTGAACTATCCCCTACTCTTAGTAAATTCCTTTACTTCCCTGTTTTGTTTTAGAAATAGGGTCTCACAGTGTTGCCCAGGCTGGTTTTGAAATCTTGGACTCAAGTGATCCTCACACCTCAATCTCCTGTGTAGCTGGGTCATGCACTACTGGGCCTGGCCAAATTCCTTTACTTTCTTAAACTAGAATCACTTTCTATAAGTTGCAACTAAATACTGACTGATAAAGTGCATAACTAGGACATTGTTTGATCTCATTTTCTAATGCAACTGATAGTAAAGTTTTAAATATACAAACTTACATAATTGGGAGATGCTTTAGTCATTTTTACTATAATAAAATACCTGAATATGGGATGCTTTATAAAGAGAAGCATATTGAGCTCACAGTTCTGGAGGTTCAAGGGCATGGTGCCAGTATCAGCTTGGATCTGGCGGACCTCATCGCTGATGGCAGCATGACAGCAGGAGCACATTCGAAAGGAAGAGATTATGTTGGCCAGAAAAAAAGCCAAAGAGCAACTGGAGTCCCACATCCAAAGGCATGTCCCCAGCTGATCTAAGGACCTCCTGCTAGGTCCTTCCTCCTAAAGGTCACATACCACCACCTTGGGACCAAGTTTTCAACACACAAATTCTTGAGGGACAAACTCAAACCATAGCTATGTTTAGTCCTATTTGTTACCTTACTATTATTTTGGTACTAGGGATTGAACCCAGGGGTACTCAACCACTGAGCTACGTCTTCACCCCTTTTTATATTTTATTTAGAGACAAGGTCTCGCTAAATTGCTGAGGCTGACTTTGAACTCGTGGTCCTCCTGCTTTAGCCTCCTGAGCCTCAGGGATTACAGGCCTATGCCACCATGCCCAGCATCTGTTACCTTATTTTGGATGCTCTGTTTAGTTCTGTCATTGTTACTAAGATTGTATACATGAAAAAGACTAAAAAGAAAAAAAAAACTAATAAATTAAGTGCCTTTATACATTGGTATTATGGGTGATTATTAGTTCCTTCTTTAAAAAAAAAAAAAGTTTGGGGTATACAGAACCCAGCCACTCTACCACTCCCTGCATCTCCAGCCACCGCCCCCCCCACCTGTTTTTAGACTGAATCTCACTAAGTTACCCAGGTTGGCCTCAAACTTGTGATCCTCTTGCCTCAGCCTCCCAAGTTGCTGCGATGACAGAAGTGTGCTGCCATGCCTGGCTTATTAGTTCCTTCTTAATATATTCCTACATTCTCTTAAAACTTCCACAATGAAATATTATTGTATTTTAAAAAAAAAAAACTCTTTGGAAAAATATTCTCTACTAATGAATGACAGAGTAATTTAAAAATATAAGAATAATTTTTTTTTAAATATTTCAAATCAATTTACAAAAACGCTAAACAGTAGTTAGAATAAAATTTACGCTTTAACCATATAAATAAAGAAAAAGAAAGTTACTACATACATGTATAAAATATAAATGAATTTTATTTATTTATTTATTTATTTATTTTTTTTTTTAAAGAGAGAGTGTGAGAGGAGAGACAGAGAGAGAGAAATTTTAATATTTATTTTTTAGTTCTCGGCGGACACAACATCTTTGTTGGTATGTGGTGCTGAGGATCGAACCCGGGCCGCACGCATGCCAGGCGAGCTCGCTACCGCTGAGCCACATCTCCAGCCCCGTGAATTTTATTTATGAATGTATAAATGTATACCAAAGGGGGAAGTACATTAAAAGAACATGTACCATAATCAGGTAGAGTTTATTTCAGGAATTTAAGGGTGTTTTAAAATTATGAAAACTTTTTATATAGTCAATCATTTTAGGGATTTAAGTGATAAAAATAGGATTATATTAAAAGATACCAATTCATCTTATCAAGCTTTTAGCTTCAAACAAAGAAGAAAAGATGTTATTCCTCTTATTCTAATAAAGAACATTCATTTAAAACCAACAATCAACTTTATATTTAATGAAGAAATACCAAAGAAACTTTTTAATCACATTTTGTTTGTACTTAACACAAAATAATAAAAATACATAAAAAATCATTTTGCAGCTATAGTTTTATTTTTAGAAAAAAAAAGTATTCTACCACTACTGGAACAAAAACAATTCAGCAAAAGATAAATATTTTTAAAATTAACAGCCTTCCAAAGATAAAGATTTCCATGCTGAGTAGGAACACAGATATAAAATACTCAAGAAAGAAGTAACATAATAAGACCTAGACAAAAATAAGAACAAAGTATAACAAAACAACATCAAAAAACACATTAATAACAGACAGACTAAATCCTTGATGGAAAGAATTAGCATCATAAACAAAAGTGTTACAGAGTGATAAAAAATTCAAATTGAAGAACTGAAAGAGATGTTTACTTTACTTATCCCCCCATTGGGGGGGCTGTATTTTTGAATATTAAAGAATGTAAGTGGGGATAAGAAAACCAATGAAGATATATACTGATTCAAACAGATTCCAATACAGCATTTAATTCATTGTATGATTAAAAAAAAAAAAAAAAACAGGTCTTAACTTCCACATGGAAGTTAGAATTAACAAGAACGATTCTCCTCAAAGCCAGGGACTAAAAACACAAAGCACCGTGATATAATGTGGTAAGTACTAGGGTAGCGCTACAGGAAGCGGGCACAGAGGCTCACACCTGTGATCCCAGCTATGCCAGAGGCTGAGGCAGGAGGATCACCAGTTCAAAGCTGGCTGGGGCAGAGAGACTCAGCTTCAAAATGAAAACCAAAAAGGGCTGGGAATGCAGCTCAGTGGCAGAGCGCCCCTGTGTTCAATCCCCAATACTGCAAAAAAGAAAAAAAATTCTACAAAAAGTGCTTCCTCTCTAGGGACCAGGAAACACTAACATTTTGAAGACTGTAACTGCCAGGTTCTGAGGCAGGCAGAGGGAAGAAGGACCGGCACTTGTAAAAGAGGAAACATCTTTTACAAATACAGAGTCACAAGACAACAAAAGAGTACATTTCAAAAACTCCACGTGGGTCAGCAGAAACACTCTTAATCTATATTTCTAAAACTCAATTAGAAGCCAATATTTAAAAATCAGAAAATTTCTCACACACACACACACACAAATTTGGATTTCTGGCTTCTTTAGAAAAGCAGACTATATGACAAACTGCGTCCACATTCCCAGATGGAAATCAGGGCCGTGCCCACTGCAGTTGGGAGAGTCTGCCACAGGATTTCCTCTGTGCCCCCTTTCCCTGCAGAGAGTCCACTCCATCTATTTAACTCACCTTCCTGGTCCCTGGGGTGGGGGGGGAGTTTATGACTTGCCTTACGTGAAAACAAAGCAACAGGATTAGATTTGCTTTTAAAAGATCAACCCGACAGCTAGGTGCAGAAGAGAGGGAGGTGGGGGGAGATGGATGGAATCCACAAAGGTCTGTTATATTAAAAAATAAAATAAAGCTACCAGAACTAAAGTGGGGGAAGGTGCCCACCTAGCACCTTCTACTAAAAACTCGCACCACATATAACTTGAAAAACACCGAGTTATGTCCCTGTGGGATACATAAGATGGGTGATAAAGGTGTGAGCCAAGGAATTGTGTAGGGGTGGGAAGAAAGGGGCAGAGAAGGATGAGCATTTGAGAAGCTCCTGAGGAGCCAAACATCTCCAGCGCTGGGTGACCAATGTGACACAGGGAATAAAGACAAAGAAGAGTACAGGGCTTAAGTCCAGTGACTGAATGGGGATAAGCATCCAAAAATAAGGAAATAAAAGGAGAAACAACCCTGGAGGAAAATGAATTCATTCAAGTTGGGTTATGTTGAGCGTGGGGAGCCTAATGTGAGATGCGAGGCTTCACCTCATGACCCCAATAAATTAACCAAGAAAACCCATCTCCAGCTCTGACATGAGAAGTCTCAGAGCTGGACCATCAGACGGAAATAAAAGAAAGATTAAGAGGTGTGATCATGAAGCTGAGCTTAAGGATGTTTTCGTCCATTATCGAAGGTTTATAATAAGTAACTAATTGAAACCTGTTTTCACCAGGAGTTTGGCAATCACCAAGAGAGACTAGTGGCAGCTACCCACCTCGAGCCTGTCCTTTGTGTAATATGTAACTCATCAGTGACAAGAATAGTCTGAGGAAATAATGATCTTTGCTTTTGAAATTTGCAGAACTGAAAAACATCTCATGACCAGGCAATGAGGATCAGATGTGCCTCATTTGGCCCACCCACTTGGTGAGACAGGACCCACCAATCAGGGAACACCCATCATCCGGCTACATAAGCCACCCCCAAGTCAGCTTCCCAGGAAGATGAGCTTTGGGACAGAGTCCCTGTCTTCTCATCTAGCCAGCTTTTTTAATAGTCAGACTCTTTGCCTCCATATCTTGTCTCTTGACTTTACTGGTATGTAGTGGGACTTGGTCCAGTAAATTACATAGGATAATTTTATAGAATGATTATCAGCAGAACCAAAATTGAAATGGAAGATGACAGAACTGAATAAAACATTGCAACAAAGATTACAGAGGGCCTTTACTTATGTAAGATCACAATTATAAGATATATAAAAAGAACACAATGATGTGAAAGTCCACCAAGTCTCTCAGGGTAAAGCATACGCCTTTAGACCCTCATTCTCTCCATTAAGGGTGTAAGATGGCTTAGACAAAAGTAAACATGGTAAAAGGATAAACTGGAGATAGTCATAATGATTAAATGTAAAATAATGATTTTACATTTAATCATTATGCAAAATAAATGTAAAATAAAATTTAAGTTAGCACCAGGGCTGGGGTGTAGCTCAGTGGTAAAGTGCTTGCTTAGCAAGCACAAGGCCCTGGGCTAGATTCCCAGCACCACCAAAAAAAAAAAAAAAAAAAAATAGCACCAGGAAAAATCAGAACTAGGAAAAAAATAATAAAGAAAGAAAAAACAAAATATGCAGAACATCAGGCTTTTCAGAAATACTGTTGTTGACAACAACAATAAAAAAAACTATCATAAGTTATATGAATCATATTGCCCTTTTAGGAGAAAACACAGAAATTTATCACTTGCAAACATTTTTGCATTTCCCCATCTCAATAGAAGAGCATTTCAGTTTTTCTCAAAATGAAAACATAAGTTTTCTCAAAATTAAATAAATTTAGTTTTATAAAAGCTACTATATTGTCCCTTTTTCTCACATTGTGTTATTGCAAAAAAAAAATTAAGAAAGCACTTTACACAAGGACATTTGGAAATATGACTACAATACACACAGCAAAGGATTCATACACCTGCCTCTGTGGTACCCCTTGATAAAAACAAAGAACGTGACATCTACACGTAACTTGAAAAAGACAGCAGGATACACAGGAGAAGACAGAAGAGGGAACGGGGAGGAAGAGGGAAGTCCACATGAAATGGGTGAAGCAGGTAGATTTCTCTTGGTCCGTCTGCATCCACAGAAAGAAGAGTTACAGAATAATGGATGAACTACCCATCCTTCAAACTATAGCAGCTGGGCTTAGCAAAAGCTCAATAAAAGATAAAAAATAGACAGGCTGAGGTAGAAATCTTTGACAGGAACCCAAAGGTTACCTACTCTGTGGTGCAAGCCAAGGATGGATGCACAAAACTTGGACATCCTGAGCACAGTATGGATGACATTCTTTTATGAAAATCACGGAGCTCCATGTCGGCCCAGAGGGCCCAGCAATAAAAGGCCACATATACAGTACACAAAAGAGAACCCACACAAGGCAGTTAATACTATTCACTCACATACATTTAGAGAAATGCAAACCAAAACACATTATCATTTAGCACCTATAAGCTAAGCGAAAGTAAAGCATGGCTTTATAAATTCAATACTGTGTATATTTTATAGAAAGATAAATTCAAAATTTGTTAGAGTTGAAATATCCCAGAATAAGGGAGGTAGATGAACTATGATATATTAATGTATCTGTGCAAAAAAAAAATGATTATGTGTGATCCATGTGAACAAAATGGAATGATACTTATGAAATGCCTAAGTAGAAAACCGTGCAAAGCGTATGGATCTATGTAAACTGATTACATGGACAAAATCATTGGTCAGACCACAGAAGTCAGCAGAAATTTACCACTTGAAGAGCTCCATCCGCCCAGGCTGGGGAAGATGCTCAGGAACTGCAGAAGCTGCATCTTCAGGATTTTCCCTGGACTGACCCCTCTGCGCTCAAATTTTACCTTCTCTTTGCCTGCTTCATGTCCAACCTCATCCCCAGCCACCCATGCCAAATTTTATCCTCCCACCTTTAGCTCTCACAATAAGCTGTGAGGTAGCTATTAATGACCATTATTAAGAAATGACTAAAAGAACGAACGAATGGTTACAAACTGAAGCTCAGCAGAAGACTTGCTTTCAGGTCTTCCAAGATGAAGAAGCTTTTTGCTTCACTGGTGCCCTTCACGGTTTACCTGGGCAGGGCTTCCTGGCTGACTGAGCAGGGAGGGGGACCAGAGGCCTGCCTTCTCCAGCCCTGGCCTCCTGTGTTCTCTGTTTTTCAAGGCCCTGTGAACACTCAGTAGCTGAGTTATCTAAAAGAAAGAAGAGAGGAATAAGCTTTCCAAAAATATTCTTTGTATTACTCTTTAAGTTTCATTTTATATTGGTAACCAGGTCTCAGACAAGACTCCTAATTCACTCCCAGGGTTTGGAGAGTTTGTGCCTTCTGAATTAAAACAGGTAATTGTTACATTAAAAATATAACAATAGCAAGCAGAAAGTCAGTATTCCGCAGTGAGAAGAGTCCCAGTAAAAATGACCAGATGACAATAATAATAGGCACTACATCAGAAACAGAGTAGAAGGTCCCTTCTCTCCCTGAGAGTTCCCTAGACAGCCTGTGACACTGGTATTCCGGAGTCCCCCTTTACTTTCAAATTCATAAAGTCTGCCACTAACATTCCGACATAAGAAAACGTCAGGATGTCTCAAAACTTAATTTTTGTTTTTGTTTTCACAAAAGAGCTGGGGAAGTTTCTCAGTGGTAGAGTACTTGTCTGGCATGATATTCAATCCCCAGTACTGGGGGAAAAAAAGAAAGAAAGAAAGAAAGAAAACTGCACATTAAAAGCTTAGTACTGGGTGTGGCTCAGTGGTAAAGCACTTGCCTCCCACATGTGAGGCACTCCCACAATCCTCAGCACCACATAAAAGTAAATAAAGACACTGCATCCACATACAACTAAAAAATATTTAAAAATAAAATAAAAGCTTAGTACCTCTGACTTTGGCAATTAATTAATTACCTTTTCTCATCAACAATTCTAAACCCACCACTAACTGATTTTCAGCTATAAGCAAATTTAATAAAATAAATAAGCAAAACACATTATAGTTAAAAGAACATTTACACAGTAACAGGACTGAATGGCCTACAATGAAGTGTAACAATTATTACCGTTTAGAGTGAGGGGAATCACATGCAATTTTTATTTCTAGTTTGTGCTCCAAGTTTTTCTATAATGTGATTAAAATTGCTAAAAAATGAAAAAAAAAGCAGACCCTTTAAACCAATTCATAAAAGAAAGCCATCCCTATGTTATCCTCACCTTTCTCCCTCCCCACCTCCCAGCAAGTTGTTAAGACTGCTCCTGCTCCCAACTGGCCCAGGAGCTACTCTGTTCAAATACTATAAACTCAAAAGTCTTCTGAAACCCTTCAATATTGTCACTTGTCCACTGTCCTAAACTTTCTAACAACAAAGCTGCAATTAACATATGAAGTGGTTTGGTCCTCAGACTCACTTTCAAGTCACTGTTCTTATTTCTTTACTGTGAAGATTTTGAAACCACCTCACCATTGACGGTTCTTGTCTGCCTCTGCTAGGCCTACCTTTGTTTTCAAGCATCTTGTGCAGCTCCATATGCTTGTAGGCAGAAATGATCTGAAAATTAACGACACTTGGAATACTCAGTCCTTGCTCCTGGAGCAACTTCAGGGCTGTAGCATGAATGAGCTGATGAGACCGTTTGCAGGTCTGCAGCTTGCACTCTCCCCTGACGAAGGCTTTGCACACGTGGAACTTGGTGCATTTATCCTTGAGGTTGCAGTAACCATAGAGGGGATCCCCACCTTTGTTGTACAGCAAACAGACCTGGTACGGAAAGAAGGCAATACCTGAATATTAGTTCTCATCGTATCTTTATTTACTTTGCAGTACTGGGGACGGAACCCAGGAGCACTTCATCACTGAACTACATTCCTTGCCCTTTTTTAAATTTTTTTTTACTTTATTTTTTTTAGTTGTAGTTGGACATACTATCTTTATTTTATTTATTTATATTTATGTGGTGCTGAGGATCGAACCCAGGGCCTCGTACTTGCTAGGCGAGCACTCTATACTGAGCCACAATTCCAGCCCCCCCATCCTTTTTATTTTATTTCAGGATGGGGTTTTGCTAAATTGCCCATGCTGGCCTTGAACTTGTGATCCTCCTGCCTTAGCCTGCTGAGGTGCTGGGATACAGGTATGTGCTACCACAACCCGCTATTGTATCTTTTTCAGCCAATAAAAAACAGTTCCTCCTACAAAACTGGAGATTAAATGGTATCTTTTTTAAATTAATATTTTAATTGACACACAGTAATTGTACATATTACTATGTACCCTCTATTGGGGTATAGTGTGGCATTTCAATACATGTATACAATGTGTATTATACTATGTATAAAGATCAGATGAGGGTAGTTGCCATGTCTGTCACTCAAACATATGTTTTTTCTTTGTACTGGAAACATTCAAATTCAATTAGATATTTTGAAATATTCAATTAATTGTTGTCAACCATTGTTATCCTACAGTGCCATAGAACATTAGTAGGTTACTCTTGCACCCCTGGCCCCATCAACCATCCTCTCTCCATCTTTCCCTCCTTCACACTATTCCTTCCCAGGTTCTAGTAACCACTATTATATTCTCCACTTCTTTTTTTTAATATGTATATTTTTAGTTGTTGATGGACCTTTATTTTATTCATTTATTTATAAGCGGTGCTGAGAATCAAACCCAATGCCTCACACATGCCAGGAAAGTGCTCTATCACTGAGCCACAAACCCAGCCTCTATTCCCCACTTCTTTGAGATCACCTTTAGTTTCCACTTGTAAGTAAGAACATGTAATATTTGTCTTTCTGCATCTGACTTACTTAACATAATGTCCTCCAGTTCTAACCATGTTGCTGCAAATGACAGTTCATTCTTTTTAGGACTGAATAATATTCCTGTGTGTGTGTGTGTGTGTGTGTGTGTGTGTGTGTGTGTCTTTATCTATTCATCCATCAATGGACACCTAGGTTGTTTCCATATCTTGGCTATTGCAATCAGTGCATAGCAAACATGCCATGCAGATGGCTCTTCAACATACTAATTTCAATGCCTCAATATATGGTAGTTAGATATTGTTTCTTCCTTGCTTGCTTAAGGAACCTCTGTACTGTTTTCCATAATGGTACATTAATCTATATTCCCACCTACAGTGTATTCCCCTTTTTCTGCATCCTCATCAGCATTTATTTTATTTTTTTATTTATTTTTAACAATAGCTATTCTAACCAGGGTGTGATATAGTGCTTTTGATTTGAAGTTCCCTGATGTAAATGGCATCTTCTGATTGTCAACAGCTGTTAAGATCTTTGGTGAAGGGCTGAGGGATATCAGTGGAGCCCTGCCCTGGCCTCCCCCAGACAGTGTGTGTACTGGCTCTCTTACTCCCTCTCTTACTTTGGACCCTCAACTGACCTGCTCTCCCCCAAACCCTGTAGCCAATGAAGGACTTACATGGAGGTACAAAAGCCTGGCCCCTTGCCCCCAGGCTAGAGCAATTCTTCAGTGCAATTTTTATCCATGGCCCCATGATCAAGTCTGGGCCAGACTTCCCCGAGCTTATAGCCTTTTTTCCTCTATATCCTGCTTCCCTTCCTCCCCACTGGTTTTTCCTAAAGAGCCCTCCCTCAATAAATCACAAGACCCGAATCCCCACTTCAGGTCTACTTCAATGAAACCCATCTCGACAGGTTGCACTACCATATAATATGAGAGTCAGGCAGAACTACCATATAATATGAGAGTCAGGCAGAGAGCGGGGGAGCACTGTTAATGATTACTTGGGGACAGCTAACGTGAACTGGTCTGCTCCAGGCAAACCAAGGACATACTCTCGGGGAGCTTTATAACGATGGATCAGGCTGTCAGCTCTGAAATGACCAATCAGACTTCACCTCACACACACAAAAAGATGGCAAGATGTTATATGATCCCCCATGTGGTACAACAAGAAATACCATTATGAAAGTCTGACATTTCAAGACACCCCTCCACTCCCAGGCAAACTGGAATGTTAAGTTACCCTAATAATGCACCACCTATAAAAATATTCTTGCTATAAAAAAAAAAATCAAACCCAAATCCCATCAAACTTCCAGATCTATTAGTTTACCATATATTCAAGAAATAGAGGAGCATGTTAAATGGTACAACAGGAACACCACCAATCAAGCTAAAACATGGGTAATTTTACAGGACACACATAACCTGCTTTAAAACAAAAGAGCATCCCTATCTATAATTGTGGTGCCAATTTTCTAAAATGAACTTATAATTTTAATGCAATTTTGACCCTCCTAGAGTCAAAGAGTTCCTAGAAAATAGTTTTAGGGGGCTGGGGATGTGGCTCAAGCGGTACTGCGCATGCCAGGCGCTGGGTTAGATCCTCAGCACCACATTAAAAAAAAAAAAAAAAAAAAAAAAAGGTGTTGTGTCCACCGAAAACTAAAAAATAAATATTAAAAAATTCTCTCTCTCTCTCTCTCTCCCTCCCTCCCTCCCTCCCTCTCTTAAAAAAAATAGTTTTAGGAATTTAACTGATTCTAAACTTTATCAGAAAAAGGAAACAAGAATTGATTAAACAAAAAACTGAGAAAGAATAATGGGTATAGAGACTTGGATTATCATATATTATAAACTATTTTAAATAGTAGGATGCTGGTACAACAATGTACAGAAGATCAAGGAAAATAGACCCCATACCTAGTCCAAATATTAGAACAATCTGTTCCTTAAAGATGTGTTGGAACTTGGGGGGAGAATGGGGAGATGCAGGTGAAGGGGACTAAAGTTTCAGTTAGGATGAATCCATTCTGGAGCCCTAAGGTACAGCATGGTGTCTAGAGTTCAAAATAACATACTCTATGCTTATAAACTACTAAGACAGTAGATCTTAAAAATCCTCATCACTGGGCTGGAGTTGTGGCTCTTGTCTGGCATGTGTGAGGCCCTGGGTTCAATCCTCAGCACCACATATAAATAAATAAATAAATTTTTTAAAAACCTGCTTTTAAAAAAATCCTCACTACTCAAAATTTTTAAAAAGATAACCTTATAAAGTGATGATATGTTAATTAGCAGGGTTATGTTAATCATGTCACATGAAAGCATATGTTAAAATATTCACTGTATGCCATAAATACATAATTTTTATTTTTCAATTGTGCTTAAGATGCAAAAAAATTGATAGAAATAAATGATAAAGCTATGTAAGCCTGATGTTTTCTTATAGAAAACTTACACTTCAGGGTTTATTTAGTGCTTTTATTTTTTAAAAAAATATAAGACTCTTTGAATCAATTTTGGTTTGCCCTATGTGTCTAGAAATGTGTCCATTTCATCTAAATTTTCAAATGAGCTAGCATGATATTTCACATACTATCCCCCACTGTCTTTTCTTGTGTGCTGTGTCTGGATCCTGCACTGTACCTTTAGGAGAGCAGTGAAAGGAATCAACCAGGCACCTTCATACAAAAGACAGGAGGCATCATTCTCACTTCATCCTCTGTGCTTGTCTGTGGCCCCTGATGTCTAAGTGGCCACACACACCTCTAGGTCCAACTTTGGGCCAAGGGCAGCCTCCCACTATAAGAGCTAAAAGAACACTGAAGCAGTCTAATAGGACAAGATGAGGCTGGGCCCAGGTCATCTAGGAAGAGCCACTGTTATGATTTCCATCTGAGGTATCCCCAGAAGCCCATCATGTGTGAGACAATGCAAGAAAGTTTAGAGGTGAAATGAATGGGTTGTGAGAGTCTAAACCTAATCAGATTATTAATCCCCTGCTAGGGATTAACTGGATGCCCACTGTAGGCAGGTAGGATGTGGCTGGAGGAGGTGGGTCCTTGGTGGCATGCCTATGGGGTCTATATTTTGTCCTTGTTGGGCAAAGTGAAGCTCTCTGTTTCCTGATCTGCCTGTCCTAAGCCACTTTCCTCCATACAGTCTTCTGCCATGATATTCTGCCTGACCTCAAGCCCCCAAGGAATGGAGATGGCCTTCTATGGATTGAGACCTCTGAACTGTGAGCCCCAAAATAAACTTCTACATTTGTTCTTGTCAGGTCTTTTAGTAACACCAATAAAAAAAGCTGTCTAACATAGCCATAAAGAAAAAGATTCGGGGCTGGAGATGTGGCTCAGCGGTAGCGCGCTCGCCTGGCATGCGTGCGGCCCTGGTTCGATCCCCAGCACCACATACCAACAAAGATGTTGTGTCCGCCGAGAACTACAAAATAAATATTAAAAATTCTCTCTCTCTCTCTCTCTCTCTCTCTCTCTCTCTCTCTCTCCTCTCTCACTCTCTCTTAAAAAAAAAAAAAAAAAAAAAGAAAAAGATTCAATGAGTTTGACAATATAAAACCATTAAACTTCTCTCTCTCTTCCCCCTCTCCTCTTCTGCTCTCTCCTCTCTCTCTCCCTCTCACCCTCTCTTCCCCCTCTCCTCTCTTTTCTCTCCCTCCCTCCCTCTCTCTTTCTCTCTCTCTCCCCCCTTCTCTTCTGCAACTGGCCGCTACAGTCCTGCTAATAAAATCTCGGACAGGTAAACAGTTGTTTAAAAAAAAAAAAAAGAAAGAAAGAAAAAAAAGCCCATTAAACTTTTGCTAATCAAGAAATACTGTGAAATTAAAGGGCAAACAGCAGCTGTACTGCTCCTTCCCTCTAATAGAGGAAGGTCTGTTCCCAGCTTCACAGTTGATGTCACCTTTCAACCCTTCCTGTCAATAATCTGCGCCAGCTTCTGGATGAATCTACTTTCTGTAACAGAGGGATGCTCCTGGCTCACAGAAAACCTGCTGCAAAGGTTTCAGGCATTTAAAATGAGATGGATGCCAAGAAGAAGCCTTGCTTCCTAAGATCCCCTCCAGGACTGCCTTGGGTACAGATTCGAATGTACTCGAGGGAGGCCTCTGCCATCTTCTGCACCAAAAGCTCCAGCTCACATGTTCTACCTCACAACTTTCTTTCCCTTTGGACCCTGTCATACCCTAGGATCATCCTGGGCTGGGGATATAGCTCCGTTGGTGGAGTGCTTGTCTTGCATGCACAAGGCCCTGGGTTCAATCCCCACCACCACCACCACACACACACACACAAAAAAAAACCAAAACCAAAAAACAGGGCCATCCTGAATGGTGGTCTCCTCACTCCCCCACCTTCCTCCCACCCCTTTTCTGGCAACATGAAAAAGTCTATGATAGAATCATGGTGCCAGATTACAAAATTCTACTTTTAATTGGTAGTCTCATAATATTTTCTCTTGGGATTCTCACTATTTTGTTGAAAACAATTCTTTATGTATGGCTAAACAGAAACACACATGCGAATTTTGTCATTATAGGAATTAGAAAGGGTCCTTTTAAGAATCGGAAACTAAATCATACTACTTCAGAGCTATTACGCTACAAAGCCAGAGAAGGCAATGAACTCCATGGCCACTCACCTCTGGCAAAAGGCAGGGGTCATTCTGCAAAAGCAGGATCCGAAGCTGGGCTTCATTGAGGCCAAAAATCCCGTGGTTTTTCAGGACTTGGATGTTGACAGGTGTGTGGATATCATGAGAAAGGGTACAGGTAGACCTGGGGAAACACAAAGCTCTGGGTCAGAAGCCCAGGTGAGGAAGGGCCAGTGGGTGGGATTCTTGCCTTAGACAACTTTCAACTTCAGTGGGTCACACAATTTCCCAGCACTGATTGATAATAAGAAAGTTGGGTTGAAACTACTCCCTTCCCAGGGTCATTTTCTTATTCATTAAGGATGCTTTCGAGCCAAGTGTACCTCCCCCAGTCACCTCCCTGGACAGGCTGCACATCTGTTCTCCACCCAGAGAGGGACCGTCTCCCATTGTCTACTAACGTTAGAAAGAAAGCGCCTCCACATAAAGTGGGGGTGAGGGTGCGGCGAGAATGCGCCACGAAAGAGCTTCAAACTCCCGCTGAGCGGGTGCGGAGGGTGGGTCCTCACTCACAGCCTCCAGCCCTGTTTCCGGGGGAGGGGGTGGGTCAGGCCAGACCAGGATTTTACAGCCCGAGAGCACAGACCTGCTCCTGTAAAACTGTAGTTAAGAGGGGAGTGGGCGCAAAAGGCCCATGGATCTCACGGGATCCTCAGATGTCCCCTGGAGGCCACTTTGAGGGGGGTCAACTCAAAAGTTCCTGCACGATTCAACCCAGGCGTGTAGCGAAGGCACCTTGGCAGGACAGCAGTTTGGGGGGCGCGGGCGACTGAGGACTCTGGGCCGAGGGACCTCCCGCTCCCCCCCCCCCCGCATCCAGCCGGGAGCGCAGACGAGGCCTCCCCGGAGGTCGCCATCCCACCCCGCGCCCGACGAGGACCCGCCTCCACCATTCTCTGGGCTCCGGCTTCCCGCTGGACCCAAGGCCCTCGCCCCGCGCCCTCCTCCGGGCCCCCGGCGCCTTCCCCTCACCAGCAGTCGCGGTGGGGGCACTTGCCCAGCATGTGCCGTCGGCAGAAGTGCAGCTGGTCGCAGGCCTGGCACTCCCCGCGCTGGTAGCGGGCGCAGAGGCGCGCGGAGGACACGGCCACCACCCTCCAGGCCGAGGCGCCGCCGCCGCTGCCCGCGCCGCCCGCGCCCGCCGCCGCCTCCGCCTCGGCGTCCCAGAGGCCCTCCTTCATCTCCACCTCCTGCAGCAGGAAGCGCTCGGGCCCGGCCCGCTGCAGCACGTCCCGGAGCTTCGCCTCCGACAGCTCCACGTGGCCGCGCAGGTCCTGCAGGAACATACGGCCGCCGTTGGCGCACAGCACCTTGGTGAGGAAGGAGCACACCGTGAGGTCTGCCATGGCCGGCGGCCGCGTCCCCGTGCGCGCCGCGCGAAACCCGAGGAGGCCAGACTCCTCCCAGTCACGTCCACGGTTTCCAGCCCCATTCCAGGGACCCGCCTGGGAAAGGAAGGGCGAGGGCAGCCCCGGAGGGTGAGAGGACGGCCCAGGTTCGCGATGCCCGCTGGGCACGGATTCAAGAAGGGATGGACGCTTATTGAATGTCTGTCCTGTCCTGGCACCATTCAGGGTGAGTCCTTGTCACAAAAGAGACAGGCAAACCAGAGCTTTGCGAGTAAAACTAGTAAGGGCTGCAAAGCAGATGAAATAGGTAAGGCGGTAGGAGGTGAATGGCTGGGCTGCTTTAGGTCCTTGGTAGGGGACCGTCGCCAAGGAGGTGGCCACAAGCCACAGGTGGCTGCAGAGCACTAGAAATGTGGCCAGTCCCAGCTGAGATGCGATGGGTGAAATACACACACTGGATTTGGAAGATTTCAGATAAACAAAGAATGTAAAATAGCTCAATATCTTTATATGAATCACAGGTTAAAAGGATACTACTTTGGATATGTTCCATTAAATAAAATGTAAAGACAGTTGCATCCGTTTCATTTACTTTTCTAATGTAGCTATGAAGAAACTTTACACACGTGGAATGCTTCTTCTCTTGGACAGCACTGATCTAGATCAGTACATTTATAATGCATCTAAACTTTTTGCCCAATATGCCATTTAACAAACATTTATGGAGCTGACTCCTAATGCAGAGACAGAGTACAAAGATGAATAAAGGTAAGGGGGACTCAGCCAGTCTACTTGCTGTCTTCGTGGTGCTTGTGAGTATGTAATGAGTTGATGTCATGTAATGTAAAAAACTAGAGGAAGGTAGCTGGCCTCATGCTGTAAGCCTTTTCTCTGCCCTGTGCAGAAATTTGGACTTAGATCCTGAAGTCTTTGGAAAACCATTGAAAGAAGCCTTTTTCAGCTGGGGAATGAAGTGGTCTCTCTGCCTGTACGTTTGCATAGATGTGTCCTTTGTGTCATTCAGTTCTGGTTTTTAGTGTGTTCTTTTCAAAAATGCCTTTCTTGACCTCCCAATCTAAAATAGGTCTCCAGTCTACATGAAACATATTTTTCTTCTTTCTTGTTTATTTCTGTATTTGCAGAATTTATGCTTTTGAAAGCAGGAATCCTCTTTGTCTTGTTCATTATTATATCCCCACCACCTAAAAGACTGTCTGGCATATTGTAAGACAGATATTTATTTATCTATTTTTTTCATAACTTTTTTTAGTTGTAGATGGACACAATACCTTTATTTATTTATATGTGGAGCTGAGGATTGAACCCAGTGCCCCATGTGTACAAGGCAAGCACTCTACCACTGAGCCACAACCCCAGCCCCTATTTATCTAATTTTATGCATGCATGCATGCATGCTGGGGTCAGACCCATCACCTTGTGTGTGCTAAACAAGCGTTTTATCATTGAGCTACACCCCCAGCCTAGGACAGATGTTTTAGAAAGACCTCTGGAAACAATAAGAAGACCAGATTTTAAGAAAGCAAGACAAGTAGGGAATAACAAGAGAAAAGGCTTTAAAAGACCCTCAACCCAGAGCTGGGGTTGTGGCTCAGTGGCAGTGCACTTACCTAGCACGCGTGAGGCATGAGGCACTGGGTTCAATATTCAGCACCACATAAAAATCAATGAATAAATAAAATAAAGGTATTGTGTCCATCTACAACTAAAAAATATATACGTTTTTTAAAAAGAGAGATTGTCAACCCAGTTTTTATTGAGTTTTGTTTGCAGTGGACAATCCAAGGTAAGGTTCTCAATACACACACACACACACACACACACACACACACCTTAAGGGAGATGAGAAGGGAAGGGATAGATTTGAGTGACATCATAGTGACTGAAGCTGTGAGAACTATGGAAGGGTAAGATCTTGGGGAATCCCACCATTAAAGAAGCAGGTAGAGGAAGAGAAAAAATCAGAATAAAAATGGTAGTAGCTTGTGTCCTTTTGGCACTCAACATTTTTACCAGGATTCTCTGCCTAAGGTCTTTTTCCAGCCAAAGGAGCGAGCTTGCTGGCAATAGACATGCTGGAATCCCCGAGGAGTTCAACAGGGATTTTAGGGAATTGGCAGTGTGGGGACCCACCTGGGCCCAGAGTATATGTGAGGACTATTTTAAACTAAAGATATTTGAGATTCAACAGATACAGAAAGAAATCTTGTTGGAGCTCTCCTTATCTCACTGAAAGCAGAAGTTTCTGAAAGTGAGCTTATATGGATCTGTGGGACTTTTTTTTTTTTTTTTTTTTTTTAAGAGAGAGGAGAGGGAGAGAGAGAGAGAAAAAAAAAAACTTATTTATTTATTTTTTAGGTTTTTTTCGGTGGACACAACATCTCTGTTTGTACGTGGTGCTGAGGATCAAACCCGGGCCGCACGCATGCCAGGCGAGCGCGCTACCGCTTGAGCCACATCCCCAGCCCCCAGGATCTGTGGGACTTTTATGGAAGGAAAGAAAGAAAGGGAGAAAACCCTCCCACACTTAATAAACAAGCATTATCCCAAACTTTTCTCCATTCTGTTACCCTGGAAACCCAACTGCTCTTCCCATAGAAGCCATTTTGCCCCCGTTTCTCCTCTTTAACTGGTGTTTTTGTTTTGTTTTGTTCTGGTACAGGGGTCTGAACCCAGGAGTGCTGTTTATATTTTACTTAGAGACAGGGTCTTGCTAAGTTGCTTAGGGCCTTGCTAAATGGCTGAGGCTGGCTTTGAACTCTGGATCCTCCTGCCTGGGCCTCACACTGAGCTCCTCTTCAACTATTTAGAAGCCACTTTTGGGTGCTCCATATGCACATGAATAAACTTTGGTTGTTTTTTTTTTTTTTTCCTATTGTCAGTTAATTTTACACCTAAGAGGGGACAGATATCCCAGCTCATCATTCTTCCAGGGAACAATTTGGAGGTGTATATTTCATAACCTCCCACAGGTTCTTCAGTGGAATTGAGCGCCCTACCCTTGGCCATAACCTGCCTGTTACTGCAGCCTGCACCATCTGCCTTCCTTTCCCTGCTTCCTCTTCCCAGTGTTCCTGGGACCAGCTTCCACATCAATTGCTTGCTTTCAATCCTTCTCTCTTTGCTTGGGGGGGGGGGGAACCCAGCCTAAGATATAAGCTGAGAAAGAGTGATTAGAGGAAAATGTAAGTCATGTGTAGACACAAAGAGAAGACAGGTGAAGGAGAAAGTGGTCAGCAAGGGAGTCTTGCTATAAGGGCAAAAGCAAGTTTATTTCAGACATTTGGCAAGTGCTGTTCCACTGAGCTGTCATCCCCAACCTAATAACAGCATACTTCTGTAGATTAAAAATGAATGGGGAAATCCAAAACATACTTTTTTTTTTTTTTTGCCATGCTGGGAATTGAACCCAGGGACTTATACATGCCAGCTAGGCAAGCCCTTCACCACTGAGCCATACCCTTAGCCTTATATGCTACTTTTATAAATATTATTTGAAAAGGAGATGATATAATAATAATTAGAGGAATACACAAGTATCAGAAGGATTTTATTATAGGCGAGACAAATATGGTTATATACTAAGTGGAACGGGCTAGCAGGGAGGAAAGTTGAAAACACTGGAAAGAAGATGGCTGGTCGGGGCTGGGGATGTGGCTCAAGCGGTAGCACGCTCGCCTGGCATGCGTGCGGCCTGGGTTCGATCCTCAGCACCACATACACAAAAGAAGATGGCTGGTCAGCGAGTATGTCCATAAAGCAGTGACAGAAAATTGGGACCCAGTGGGAGGATTAACCTTAGACAGGAGAAGAGAAGACAAGAGGAAAGGAAGCAAGGATACTGGCACATAAAGTTCCTCCCAATAGTTTTTGTTTTGCCTTTGTAAGTATGACACAAGCCCAAGAATGAGTGGGAGGGGTCCCTTGAGACTATAAGGGGTTGGCAAGGCTGACTAGAGATAGGGAGAATGCTGACAGGGAGGGTGGCAGTGGAGGGCCTTGGCGAGAGTGACAGCCACGGCTGTACAGTGCACCCCTCCAGCAGCTCCACTGGTCTCCCTGGATAGGAGTAAAATCTGACTGATCCTCTTTTAGGTTTTGCCAAGTAGAGGAGCAGAAGGTTAAAGGTTCTGGGTGATTAATTGAAATTAATTGGGTTGAATAATGGACTCACGGCTAAATAAGGACAGAAATGAAGATGGGAAGGGGCAGAATGTGTGGAGAAGGTAGACACAGGAGTGGGAGGAGGACTGAAAGGGCAAGCTATGATCAGGGATGGAAAACAGTTTAGGATTTCAGAGAGAGCAGTTCTAGAGTGATTCTGACTAATGGCAGTAGGGTGATGGATGTGGGTGCCCTGATAGAGCGAGGATGAAGACAGAGAGGGTGGAGACGGATAGGCTGGGGCTGTTGAGTGGATCATTCACAGGAATGTTGAGAGAAGATGGGGGATTGGGAGCAGAGAAGACTGTGAGCCAGAAAAAATGTGGAGGAGAGACCAGAGGATGTGCAGGGAGAGGGTAGAGAGATGAGAGGAAGAGGGAGACCTCCTGCAGAGGCAGCACAGTAGCACACCTCATCTGTGGGCTCTGCAGCTGGCTTCCTTCGCTGTGACACCTTGCACAAGTTATTTGAGCCTCAGCAGAGGTACAGATCCAGGAGCTCCAAATGTGTGGTATTAGGAGTCAGCCTCACATTATTGTAACAAATGATTGAAAAAAATCAACTTAAAAAGAGAAAAGGTTTGATTTAAGGCTGAATTTGGGGGGTTTCAGTCCATAACCAACGGGTCCTGTGGCAACACAGTACATCATGGTGGGAGCAGGTGGTGGAGTAAGTTGTTCACCTTGAAGTGACTGAGAAACAGGGTGAACAGGACCAGCATAGGGAACAAGTCCACCAGTGACCTAAAACCTCCCAGTGTGCCCCACCTCTTAAAAGATTTCCACCACCTCCCAGAAGTGCCCCGAGGAAGATCAAACCACTAACACACAGGCCTATGGGGGACATTCCAGACTCCATCTGTAGCATGTACCACACCTGAAGTCTGGGAATAAAAAAGATGATTCCTGGGGAAAGGCACAGAGGGAAACAAACCATCCTAGTCGACTACAGAGGTATGGAAAAGAGAAGCAGGAGGTTGAGATTGGGGATGGCATTGTAGGCTTGGCGCTTGAGCATGTAAGCAGGTCCTTGAAAGTTCCCTCGGGTCCTCCACCGGATTCTGAAGCTCATGCTTAAGCGGACGGCACTTCCAGGCACACTACTGGAGCACAGGTTCTCATCATTCACTCCAGGGACCACACTGATACTGCTGACATAAATTCATCCCCTCTGCCCTTCCTGTTGGAAATGAAACCTGCCCTTTATCCCTCATACTTTTTCAAAGCCACGTCCTGGAACATAGCCCCAGTGGCCCTAACCACACACTTCCTGCTGGGCATTCATTGCCTTTCCTGATAGCTGTCCAGCTAGGAGCAGGAAGTGGTTGCTATTTAGCTTTGCTTCCACCAAATGCCGGGCTGAGGAGTCTACCCCAGAAACTAGATAATTGCAGATTTTATTGTGAGCATGCTATGACAAAGTAAATCAACACAGGGAAAAACAAAAAACCTTCAGATATCTGCTCTTGCTTGGTTCCGCAGTATTTTTGTGTATTTGAATGTGGGTGCCTTTACAGCCAAGGGTTTGCTATTCATGGTTTTACTTGTACTGAGGTTCCAAATCAAATGGCAATGCACCTTCCCTTTTCAAGTCTATGCTGCCATACGTATTGCTCTCCCTCACCTTCTCTCTCCATCCAAAGCTTTGTGATTAAAAAACAAGTGGAGGGCTGGTGAGGTAGCTCAGAGGAAGAGTGCTTCCTTAGCATGCATGAGGCCCTGGATTCAATCCCCAATGCTGCACAAATAAAAGAGCAGAGAAGGGTTTTTGAATTCTGCTGATGACCAGTTACTGTTTAACTTCTGTGCCTCAGCCTGGCCCTGCTGCCCCTGAGGTGCCAGAGGAGGAAAGGTATAAAAGTTATGTTCCCAGCTTCCAGCCCTTCCCTCCCAACCAACAGTGGGCTTTTCCACCACACCTCCTGCCATGCCCGGGCAGCAGGTTCCTAGGTCAGAGCCCCAGAGTGATAACCTGGAAGGGATATATCACCTCTTGCCCCCACCCCACCCCTTTGAATAGACTAGTGTCTAAAATTGCCTTTTTGGAAATACCCCACACACACACACACAAAAAAAAAATGCAACAGAACAAAATTATTCTTTTCTTTTTATTCCATAGTCTCAAATTAAGCATACAAGAACAAAAAGCAGTATTACTCAACTACTATAACATAAATAGTTGAGCTTATTTATTCATTAAAATCTATCTAGCGTATCAATATATCAAACGCCCGGCTAGGCTGGGCATCAGTGGTAGCAAAACAAATTAAGACGGGTCGACTCAGCCCTTGGGGAGCTTACAATCTATCGCAGGAAGCAGACAGTCTCAAATTCCATAGATGCCAAGAATGGATAAATCAATACACAAAGTATCCTAAAACCTCGGGGGAGAGGAGCAAGGATGTGACCTATAGGGCTCTTTCCTGGTGGAGGTAACAGTTGAGTGAATCTAGGTCAGTGGAATGTGATGAGTAGTAGTTGGCTTCATGATAATTGGGGACTATAAGTGGCACTGAGTAGATGCAGTCAGGGGTAACAGATGTCCTTCAGTGTGTGGGCTTGTCCCACACATTGAGTAACTATTCTGCACCCTGTACGACTTGTCTAATGTCCTGCTGGACATTTATGTAGGACCTATAGCTTGTCTTGAGAGAAAAGAATCCATGTTTCCTCTGAGACAATCTGCAACTTGTCTTGTCCTATTATCCTTACTTCAATGAAGGTAATTTCGCCCTTTCCTTTATCATAGATAAGGTAGATGGTCTGTTATGACTCACCCTAATACTGGTCCACATTCTATTGTCACCCATAATGCTGATCTTTCACTTTCCTGTACTTCTTTACAGGAAGTAACCCCTAGCTAACTCTTAAGTAGTCATGCCTGAGCATTTACATATTGAAATTCACCTTATTTTCATTATAAATTTCTAATTCCCTATATCCAATAGTAGAATTGAGCCATCAAGTTAATATATGAAGAAATTCCTGTGTGTAAGTATGTTGCATTATCTATAAATCATCTCAGGACAGCCAAGGGGATGTTGCAAAACATTGGTTCTGAAAAGGGTGAACAAGTATGATAGAGTAAGTGGTTGCTATGATACGGGCTGGTGGGGCGCTACTGGCAACCAGCACATGAGAACCAAGTATGCTGAGCATCTTGCAATACGATGGACAATTTCTCACAGTGAGAAATTATCAGAAACCCCATACGGATTTTGAATGTCTAATGTCTCGCTAGACATTCACATATAAAATCTACAGCTCGTCTGTAAGAATATCATATTTTCTCTCTTTCGACAATCTGAAAATTTTCTTGCATAGCCTTTCTCTTTGTTATTTCATTCTTTCTCCTATCACATACACACAAGTGTTATCACATGCAAGTAAGTTGTTATATCACTAGTTTTTATTCTAACGTCCACTCATGTCTCTGTTTTTTCATTTTTCCATGCTTCTTTGTATGCCCTAGCTTCTGATCTACTTTCAAGCTCAAATTTATTTGTTATAAGTAGAAATGAGCATGTGATTACTTCATTATGCCTCCTAGAACTGTAAGGTTGTGCCCAAATTATGGGCATTGTTTGCCTTTTAAATTAATAGTAATATTACTTAAATTTTATTGTATTTCCAGATTGTGTGTAGGTAGAATATATTACCTCTGAAATGTATTTTGAAGACAACAAAATAGATGTTGCAAAGTATTTATCTTTTTTTTGTTGTTGTTGTTAAAGGCAAAAGTACTCGCTAGGAACCACTGAACTAGATGAAGAGGGCACCAAAGAAATGTGTAGGAGCCAGGATGTCTCACGTAGAAGAAATAAATGATAGAAGGGTAGGGAAGGGAGGATCACATGGGGCCATGATCATGCTTTTGAATTTCATCCTAAAGGTAAAGATCAGATTTGTGTTTGGAAAGAGAATCACTAAGTAAATATTTTAAAATATGGCCAATCTTGCTGCTAAGTAGAGAACAACTTAGAAGCGGACCAAGGGATATTTAAGAGGTAAAATGGGACTTGGGGAAGACTTGGATATGTAGTGGGAGGGACAGCAAGAGTCGAGGATAGCCCCTGGAATTCCGCATGGGTAGATGGGATCCAGTGACACTGTTGACTTGGGGAGGACTGTATTCCTGTGAGGGAGGCAGATGGGCATGTGCAGCTGGAGATGCCTGTAAAATAGCAGACTAGAGCTGCCTAGCAGGCATGTGGAAAGAGCTGGATAAAGGGCACCTCGACAGCACAAGGGTCAAGCCACTCTAAGTGGCTTCATTTAGAGTGCCCATTCAAAATCACGATCAGAGTGAATGACAACAACCGCTCGTGCGAAGCCTTACAGAAAATAACCCTATTGTTAAAAAAAAAAAAACTTCATGTTATGAGTGGAAACACTTAAACCAAGCAATTATGAAGCTTTTTATACTAATCTAAAACTTAATATGAAATTTTGGCAACTGATATGGAATGTTGACAAAGGAAAATTGGAAGGAAAAAAAAAACTCACTCAAAATAAGGAAGGAAGATATTGGTCCAGGCACCTCAAATGCTCTAAAAATGGACTATACTACAGTACAATTCACTATTTTTATAAAAAGAAGCCCCAGCAGGCACAAGGTCCCTGCTTGGGACTTTATTCTCTTTGTTCAGATTCTGTGCTCACCAATAAACACATCTCACCTCATAAGAGGTCCATCCTTAGGAATGTCCTGCTCCTAATTCCTTGGTGACTCTCAACTCCAGCAAACGACTACAATAGCACTCAGATTCATCATTCCTAGTTATGTGAATATGATTACTGCAGTCCTTCTAAAATACAGACATCTTCATGAAAGCCTGGCATGCAAAATACCTTCTCTGTAATCACATTAGTTAGAATATAAATGTCTACTTGGTCCTCACTATATAAAGAGCCCAAATGGGCTTTGAGCTCTAGTTGCTTGCTTCTTTCTGAGACATACTTGATGGCTCTTATTTATTGCCTCCCAGAATCTTATTATGGAGTCTGTCTTCTGAGTACAGGCAGAGACAGATAAACGTGTCCCCAAATTAGTTTCATCACATGGTACGGTATAGTACTGCGGTTATGTCTATAATAGCATTTATATTTAATTTCCCCCCCTCAGTGTGTCCCTAGGCACTTTTCCCGCAGCTGTTCATAATCTTCCACCCAAGGCTGTAATGTCCTATGTGCTTATTTGCATAGGTATTATTAGATTTCTCTCAAATTTCCCAAATTAATTTTCTTTAAATTTAACCAAAACGTAACTGTGCTATACGTAAAACTCAAAGCAATGAGAGAGATTAATATAACTGTAGAAAATTTAGAAATGAGCCTTGACCAGTTACAGCTAAGACAATGCAAAATTTCTAGCATGCTGGAATCATTTCGAGAGCTATAAAAAAATGCCACTACTTGGCTGTCACCCCTGGAAAGAGTGATTTTATCAGAGTGAGGCGCATCGGAATTTTTGTGCAGCAAAATTTGGGTACCACTGAATTAAGACATTAGGTAACTTGATAAGAAAATATTAAAAGTCTAACTATTACCGGGACAAGTTGGTCCCACATGTGAACAGAATTGGTGTGCATCCTTCCTAACAAATCACGCAGGCTTTATCCATCTCAGTGTATTCAATCACATATGCTGGGTACATCTGATCCTTATGAAAGATGACAAAAACGGAGGGATTCACAGTGTTATCCACACAGCTGTCACTGCGTGGAGGAGGCATCGTATACGTCATTCTTCCCTCGGCAACATTTCCAACCAGGACTCGGGCTACAAACATAACCGGGCTTCTACCATCATCCGGGCAATTTTTATGGGAAGAGAGGGCTTCTTTTGCAAAGTGATTTCCTAGAAATAATCAGAAAAAGTTTTGAGAATTATTATGAAGAAGGTACATAGTATATAAAGAAAGGATTTTTTACACAGAATCAGATGATTGGGTGGACTAAGCATATGTCAACAGTATCTTACTGATCTATAAACCCACCTTTGTAAAGAAGGGTAGAAAAAAAGCCACTTAAACAAATATTTATGACATGAGTATCCTTAGATAGCACAGCACCCCCCTGAAATAACAGGGAAACATCTGCTATGGATGAGGCTCACAGTGATAGGGAGAGCCAGTAGGTGCAATGACCATATGGTGACAGCACAGGAATCCCATCCAAGCAACTCACACAGGGCGAGTTGGACGAATTAATTTGGAACCCATGAGCCAGAGATCCAGTCCACACGCCATACATTTTTAGGAACAAAGGTCAATTACTACTGATAGATAGGTCTTGGAAAGTGTCCAAAAAAGGGCAAGAAATTATCCCTGACAAAGATTTCCAAAGAAAGCTGATGCATCATCCTAACTTTAGAATACCCCAGATGACCACGGAGATTTCCATACCCAGCAGATCAACAATTTCCTGACAAGAGAAAATTTCCTATTTTCATTTTATGAAAATTTTTAGAAAATTTCCTATTTCATTTCTTTTTCTGCCATTTTAGCTGGGTGACTCCCAGAAAGAACAGAAGCTGTCAGGAGCAAGGCTAAGGCCCTCACTCAATCTCCAAGTCAACTGAACCATTCTAATCTGTGCATTTAAGGCTACTGTGAGCTTATTTTCTATGATTACTAAAGCCTGGACATGCTATAAAAACAATTACATACACCTCTTACTAGAAGCACTTAGAAAGTCTGATTATGACTCTACTAGTTAACATCTCTGTTCCAGCACACACCTCTTCCATATTTGATTTCATGAAGTCCATGCACAGACCAGTTGAAATTATTAGAACAAATAGAATCCACATTGGTACGGCTTGTTGCATAAAACAGCAATTTTTCTTCTGTCTGCATCTCCGATTTCTTCCTAATATTGGAAATGACAAGACTTAACACCAAGAACATTCCTCTCCCAGTCTATTTCACAACATTAATCCCAACTGAAGTCTAATCATTTAAATTTCATTCCATTCCATTTCAAAATGGAAAACTTAGGCAGTGGCTATAAAATGATAAATTTATGAAGACATTTAAAGAATAGACTTATAGAATCATTAAACTGTAAAATTGGAAAGCTGAGATTTTTAGGCAATGAAAAAAAAAAACGAGACCAAATATTAGAGTAGTTATGTGACCACTAAATTAAACCAGCAAATATACATTTTGTCAGATCAGAACCAATCCTTCCAAATTCTATGGAAAGCAGTATGATCACATGGCCACCAACCTTTCAAAATTCTTCTCGAGCTCTTGGTTATGGATCTTCTTTATCCTTTCAATCTTGAAATTTTTCATGGAAGCTTTAAAATAGTCACTTATGTTGGCATATTCTGCGCTTAAGCTTTCGAGCTCCTCCAACTAAAAAAAAAATTTTTAAATATATTAATGTGAAGCAGGAAACATTGGAAGCATGGTACATCTATCAGTGTGGCCCCTATGCAATAAGGGTCATTGCCAGTTCCCAACAGCTGGGGGATAGCCTGGATCAGGGGGTTCATTCCAGGTGTGGACACCCAACTAGACAGTGGGCCTAACGGTTCAGGTGACTTCAGGCCAACTAAGCACTATACCTAAGGACAACAGGATGTCCCTGGCACTGATTTAGCCTAGTGGCTTTACAAGTCCCTTGCTTAAAGCTTCAAACCAATGCAGTGACAGAGGAATTGAAGGAATCCAAGCAAACTCTTCTGCGCCAGGGCTAAAGCCAAACATGGAGGCTCAAGTCTAGGAACAGTCTCTCCCCTATCAGGCTAGTGGCAGAGTGAAGCCCACTGAGCCAAGTCATTTGTATTCTCTGAGCTGGTCTTCTCATCTGTAAAATAGAGGTATTAATGTCTACCTCACAGATTGTTGTCAGGAGCTGCTCAGGTACCATCCTGGGTGGCCAAGCCCCCAAAATGATGAGGTTCCCTATGGAGGCTAGTTGTCCTCTGGGAAAGTGACACGATCACATTTAGATGTCTATCTTTGAATCTTGACCCCAGAGTTTTATGGAAGCAATTCATTCATTCAAATCAACAAACACACATGGTGGTAGCAAACTATTTTCTCCCACCTTTAAAGGATTCACCCACCAATCAAGTAAAAAGCAAGTACCTTATATTTACTTGGAGGGTGGGAGCCAAGGTCCTGCTGAGGAAGCGATTTCGAGGACATGGTCAAAGCCTCTGCTGCTGCAGTCTGTGCCACCTGATGGCTACAAATCGAGAATGAAAATTCACTTGGCTTTATGTTTCTCATGTCCAAGTGACTGGCTTGCTTGCTTTCTTCCTTTTTTGTGGTTATTTATTTGAAAAATAACATTTCAAAAAACAGCTTATTGGGATGGGGATGTGGCTCAAGCAGTAGCACGATCACCTGGCATGGAGGGGGGCCGGGGGGGGGGGGGCCGCTGGTTCGATCCTCAGCACCACATAAGAAAATGAAATAAAGATGTTGTGTCCACCGAAAACTAAAAAATATTAAGAAATTCTCTCCTCTCTCTCTCTCTTTAAAAACAAAAACAGCTTATTCTTTTTTAAATATTTTTTTAGTTGCAGATGGACACAATACCTTTATTTCATTTGTTTATTTTAATGTGGTACAGGGGATTGAACCCAGTGCCTCACACATGCTAGGGCAAGTGCTCTACCACTGAGCCACAACCCCATCGCTCAACCTTATTCCTTTTTGTTTGTTTGTTTTAGGTGGACACAATATCTTTATTTATTTATATGTGGTGCTGAGGATCGAACCCAGTGCCCCGTGCATGGCAGGCCAGCACGCTACCACTTGAGCCACATCCCCAGCCTTCAACCTTATTCTTAAATGAAAACTCGTCTGAAATTAAAAGACCATTTTCAACTAATAACACATTAACTTTCTTTCCTTTGCAGAACTGAGGATGGAACCCAGGGCTTCCTGAATATTGGGCAAGAGAGGTCTACCACTGAGCTACATCTCCAGCCCAGATCAAAATGTTTGATAATTAGACTTACAAAGATTTGAGAAAATAGGGACTCTTGTACACTTTTGGTGGGACTATCAATTGGCACAATCTTTAGAGAAAGCAATTCAGCCAGTACCTGTCATAAATTAAAACTGTACAAATCTTCTGACTTAGGAATCCAATTTTATCTTAGGGTTACTCATTCATGCACAATATGATCTATGTACAAAATATTAAATAGAGGCAATGCTTATAATTGCAAATGACTGCAAATAAAAATGTGTCAGCAAGCAATATACTGGTATATATTCACACAATAAAATCTTTTGTAGTTTAAAAAAAAAGAAAGAAAGAAAAGCCATGTGCAGTGCTGCTCATCTATAATCCCAGCAGCTCAGGAGGCTGAAACAGGATGATGGAGAGTTCAAAGCCAGCCTCAGCAAAAGTGAGGCACTAAGAAATTCAGAGAGACCCTGTCTCTAAATAAAAATACAGAATAGGGCTGTGGATGTGGCTCAGTGGTCTCCATGTGACTTTCTATTCATAACTTCCTAGAGAGATGCAGTGCTTATTTATTTTTCTTTGAAGTACATCCTTGCCTATTCCTGACATAGATGTATCATAATCATCCTTTTAAAAAAAAATTCAGTAACTATTCACAATTTAGTAAGTAAAATGCCATTTCTCCACTGACTTAAAGTGTAAACATACGGATTTTTTAAAATATATTTTGGTTTAAGCTTCAAAGATCCTAATGTGTTAGAATAAAGCAAGTATCAGTTATACCTTTGGGTCAAATGATAGACACTTAAGTACAGCAATGGGATGGGGGAAAGAATGCTATCTCAGCTGCATTAACTATATTTCAGGATAACCACAGATGAAGAAAAAGGTTTTTTTTAGATGAATCAGAGCCAATAATTGCAAGAGAATCAATAGAATGAGAAAACCACCATTTGCAATAATCAATGGTACCCACTGGACTTAACCAGTGACCATCAATAGCTACTAAGACCATTAATTGACAGATCAGATGGAGAATGCTATGATGGAAGGATCAGATTGAAGTGACCAAAACCTCTCCTTACTCTAAATCACTAAAAACAGGACAATCTAATGGTGCCTGACTCCTTAATAAGATGTGACAAGAAGTAGAAAGCATTCCTTGTAGGGTATTCTACCAAAAACCTGATACTGAATCTCATCAGTCCTCAGATCTCATCATTCATTTACAGAAATGACCCATCCATCCATGAGGATACAATTTGCTACATTTTGCATGGGGGGAATTCTATAGGTCAAATCACAAAGTTTCTTTTAAAAAAATGAATAAATTGCATGAAAAAAAGTGGAGGAGGAGACTATAATAGAGTAAAAGAAACTTAAGAAACAAATCAACTAAACACAATGTCCAGACCCTGTTTGGATGCGGATTGAGATAACTGTAACAGGACACTGCTGAGTATTTGACGATGTTAAGGAATTACTGCCAATTGTGTTAGGTAGGTAAATACTATTGTATAGCGTTCCTTATCTGGGGCTGGGGATATGGCTCAAGTGGTAGCACACTAGCCTAGTATGCATGAGGCGCTGGGTTCGATTCTCAACACCACAAAAAAATAAAGATATTGTGTCCACCTTAAAAAAAAAAACTCCTTATCTGTTAGAAACATGCATAAAATATTTGCATGAAAACTAAGGTGTGATTTACATTCAAATATTCCAACCCCCCCCCAAAAAAAATCACAGGTGATAGTAAGAACAGATGAAAGATGGTGGCAAAACATCGACAGCTATTGATGTCAGATGTTCAGTACCCTAGGTTATCCTTCAATTCTCTCTACTTTTTGCTAGTGTTTGAAATTTAACATGATTCAAACTATCACATTTAAAAATTAAATGCATTACGGAAAAATCGTTTAAAGATCCTTTTGTATAAAATGAAGACTTTTAGGGAATGAGAAAAATGGGCCCCAACTTATCTATATTTTAAACTCAGATTTCCACTCTGTTCTTGTATCTGTAGTGCAGACTGAGAACACGCAGGTTAAGATGCCCATAGAGAGCTGGGGGTGTGGCTCAGTGGTACAGCGCTTGCCTACCACATGTGAGGCACTGGGTTGGATCCTCAGCAACACATAAAAATAAATAAATGAAGATATTGTGTCCACCTACAACTAAATAAATAAATAAATAAAATAATAGATGCCCGTGGATTACAGAGTGTGCTGTCATTCAAATCCCCAAGCGCTGCACAGGCCCTCACAGCCCTTGTCCTAGTCCTACAGAAGCTGTGTCCCTACTGGACTGGGGACAGCAGTATTAAAGCTTCTTCTCTGCATGACCCCCAGTGACACCCTTTTCCTCAATCCATTTCATTCATTTACTCCCTTCACTTTTCGTGTACATCCATGAATAATCCAAAACATTTCAAGAGCTTTGAGGAGATGATAATTGGGTACTGAAGGGGAGAGAAAGGGCAGTGAGAAAGAGCTTTGCTAGGGATGACATTTACCCAAAGAAGGACTACAGTCATGCACTGTGTGCTGAGAAATGCAATGTTAGGCCATTCTGCTGCAAGGACCTCATTGGAGGGGTTTGCATAAGTCCGAGGGGTACAATTCACTAGGCTAGGCTATGTGGGTTGGCGGTTGGTGTGTGGCTTGTTGTTGACCAGAACTTCCATATCCTTGTGTGGCACCTGACTGCAGCTACTTAGGTATTATCTCATCCACAGAATGTAAGCTCCACTAGGGCACGAATTACGCTGTAATATTTTTAACTTTATTAATTTGAACATTACACATACTGAAAGGGGGTCTTAGATTAGCTAGATTGATATGATTCTAATTTTTTAAAAAAAATTTTTTTAGTTGTTGATGGACCTTTATTTTCTTACTTATTTTGTTTATATGTGGTGCTGAGAATCAAACCCAGTGCCTCACACATGGTAGGCAAGCGCTCTTCCACTGAGCCACAACCCCAGCCTCTAATTCTAATTCTTGAGAAACTGAATTAAGAAATCCAGAGCAGAGGCTGGGGATATAGCTCAGTTGGTAGAGTGTTTGCCTCACATGCACAAGGCCCTGGGTTCAATCCCCAGCATCACACACACACACACACACACACACACAAAGAAACTCAGAGCAGGCTAAGCATGGTGTTGTACGCCTAAAACCCCAGCTACATGGGGGGGGGGGGGTTTGAGGAAGAAGGATTGCAAGTTCATAGTCAGCCAGGGTAACTCAGTAAAGCCCCATATAAAAAACAAAAAGTGGATGGGGATGTAGCCCAAGCCCAGTGGTAAAGCACTCCTGGATTACATCCCCAGCAGTGTATTTTTTTTTTTTTTTAAAGCAAGGCAGGAGGAGAAATTCAGAGAATATTAGGCTACTAGTTGCAAAAGTTTGGAACTCTGAGGTTAGAATTCAGTCAATCATGCATGTAGTAGTCCCCTCTTACCTGAGGGAAATATATATCAGACCAACGTCCCACAACAAGTACCTGAAACTGCAGGTAGTTCTGGACCCTATATCTACTGTTTTTTCCTAATTTATCCTACATATGATAAAGTTTAATTTATAAATTAGGCCCAGTGAAAGATGATGATGATGATGATGATGATGATGATTTTCTTTTCTGTGCTGAAGATGGAAACTCGGGTCCTCACACTTTGCAAGTGCTCAACCATGGAGGTCTGCCCTCAGTCCTCTGGTCTACTATTCTCTCACTCATCCATGAGTAAAGGGACTGTTCATAGATAATGCAAAAGGGAACTGCAGGGGAAAGCAAGCAGAAGCTTTCCAAGAACACAGGATCCTGATGCATGAGGGATTGATGAGATCAGGGCAGGAACATCTCACACATCTGCCTGCCAGCCATGCTTGACCACACTTACTCTGGCTCCCTTCTCATCTGCTTCGAATCCTGGGAAGAAAAAAATGTCGGCCTTCTGACGACATCCTTTTGAGTCTTGGAAATTATGTTTGTCTGAATCATCCCTTTAAACAGAAAAAAATAAAACAAACAAGAATCAAGAACCAGCCCCAGAAAATGACTCGCTTTTCAGAGGCTACTTACACAGCAGATGTTCACGATGGAAGGGTGTATGTATGGATTTGGATGAAAATTGCCCATGGTTTAAAAAAAAAAAAAAAAAAAACTTGTATCCCTCACTGTCCTTTTTCAAAGATTCAAAATGCAAAACAGTGAATCAACATTCAGGAGTAATCTAATATTCTTTTTTTTTTTTTTTTTTTTTTTTGGTACTGGGGATTGAAGCCCAGGGGCACTTTACCACTGAACCACATCCTTTTTATTTATTTTGAGACAGGGTCTCCCTAAGTGCTGAGGCAGGACTCAAACTTACAATCCTCCTGCTTCAGCCTCCCAAATTGCTGAGATTACAGGTGAGTGTCACTGTGCCCAGCCAGGATTAAGCTAATCTGTAAATCAAAATTAGAATGAAAGAGGGCTGGGGATGTGGCTCAAGCCGTAGAGCGCTCGCCTGGCATGCGTGCGGCCCGGGTTCGATCCTCAGCACCACATACAAACAAAGATGTTGTGTCCGTGAGAACTAAAAAATAAATATTAAAAAAAAAATTCTCAAAAAAAAAAAAAAATTAGAATGAAAGAGAGCTAGGGCACCAAGATGACATCATTAATTTAAGCTACCCTAAACAAAACATTAGCGATTGTAGGCTGAAATGTGATAGAGCTCATCGATTTTTTTTTTTTTACATCAAGTATGAAATGTCGTTTTCAATTCATGCATATTGTAGTCCTGGTTCAGATTACAACAGTGATCCTTTTAAAAAGTAAATCAGCCGGGCCTGGTGGTGTACACCTATAATCCCATCAGCTTGAGAGGCAAAGGCAGGGAAGTTCAAAGCCAGCCTCAGCAATGGTGGGGCACTAAGCAACTCAGTGAGACCCTGTCCCTAAATAAAATACAAAATAGGGCTGGGGGTGTGGCTCAGTGGTTGAGTGCCCCTGAGTTCAATCCCCAGTAACAACAAAACAAAACAGTAAATCACCACACATTGCTGTAAATGACACAACCATGCTGGAAAAGTTTGGTAGTTTCTGATGAATTCAAACATGGGCTGCTACATGACGTAGCAATCCCACTTCTCAACATTATGGATAAATAAAAACCTATCATCTACACCACAACTTGCATATGAATATTCACAGCTACATTATTCTAATAACCAAAAATCGAAATAATCCAAATGTCCATTAGCTAGCGAATGGATACACAAATGACGATAAATTCTCATAATGGAATATTATTCAGCAACGAAAAGCAAAGGACAAAAATATAGATGAGTTCTGCCCTCATCTGAGTGAAAAAAGCCAGCTATGTATAGAGTACATAGTTCCAGAATAGGCCAAACTAATCTATAGGGATTTAAAGCACACCAGCCACAGCTTGTCAATGGGAGTAAAGGGTGTGAGTGAGGGGAAGCAGAAGCCAACTGCAAGGAGGCAGGAGCAAACTTTGGGGGTTTGATGGAAATGTTCTCTACCTTGATGAGAATGGTGGTTACAGGTATTTGTCAGTACTGAGCCAACTGCACACTGGAAATGCATGCATTTTATTGTAACAATTAATCCTCAATAAAAGTGCTGTATAACAAACAACAACAAACAAACAAACAAAAAAAAAAAAAACAGCAAACAGAGCAACTCTGGTCACGCTGCAGTGCTGCTCAACATTTTCCCAAGGCTTCCATGTTTAAAAAAAAATCCAGGTTTGGGGAGTGGGGGCTGGGGTTGTGGCTCAGCTGTAGAGCGCTCACCTCGCACGTGCAAGGCCCTGGGTTCGTTCCTCAGCACCACATAAAAATAAATAAATAAAATAAAGTTATTGTGTCCAACTACAACTACAAAAAATAAATATTAAAAAAAATCCAGGTTTCTCTTTGCTGTCATCTTTTGCAGAACTACTTCTGTTCTTTGAAACTTCAAGCTTGGCTGCACCTGCCAGCCTCAGCCTTAGCTCCGCCCTCCCCTGGGGCACCTCCTCCTGTGGGCGAGGGCTGCTCACTCCATTCCAAAGGTTCCTCCTTGGCCCATCCTGGGTGCTCTCACCGTGCCTCCTTCAATCTCTGGTTGCTTTGTCCCCTTTTCATTTTCTCCAAAGCTGCTGCCACTTTCTGAAATTACCTGATCTGCTTACTGGCTCATGGACTCTCACTCCCCTTTAGAAGGTGGGCTCCAAGAGAGCAACTTCACCACTGTGTCCCCAGGGCCTAGGACAGAGTCTGGCACACAGACGGCACTCAAATTCCAATTTGATGAATGAGAAATAGAAAAAACAATCCAGAACAACCTAAACTGCTCTGACCTCTATGAACCAGGTGAACAAAAGGAACTGGCTCAATAGCTGTAAACTCGGGAACGAGGCACTTTGGTTCTCATCTCTCCATCATCCTTTCAAATTGTGAGAGTCATACCTTACCAAAGACAAACAGTCTTCAGGGTTGTTGTTATTACTATTATTTTGGCATCAGGAATTGAACCCAGGGGCATTTCACCACTGAGCCACATCCCCAGCCCTTTGTATTTGTATTATTTTGAGACAGCATCTCGCATCTCGATAAAATGCTGAGGCCGGCTTTGAACTTTTGGTCTTCCTTCCTCAGCCTCCTGAACCACTGGGATTACAGGCATGTGCCACCAACACCCAGCAAGTAAGTCATGTTTTAATTCCATGATCCCATAGAATAGATTTTCCTTCTTGCTTTCCAGTTGTGGTCCACAGGCACATTGCTATAGTGATTATGCACGTTACAAATTTTGAAACCTTTTTCCATTTTAAATATACACATAGAAAAGTACATAGTATCCAGGTTTTCTTTTACTAACCCAGTTTTTATAATCATAGTTTTAAACAACTATCTAATACCCACTGAAATGTAATACCCTTATTTATTTGGTCATCATTCCTCGGGTATTCAGGCTATTCCTATTTTTTTCAACACTACAGAGAAGGCTTCAATAAAGATCTTCACTGCCTAGAGATTCTATTTCCCACTTTCTGGTCAATTATTTCCTAAGGAAGATTTGGGGGGGGGGCGTGAAAATACTAGCACTATTTTAACATCTTGAAATGTGCTGTCGGGTTGCTTTCCAAAATAGTGAGTATAAGGGCTGGGGACGCAATTCAGTGTACAGTGTTTGCCTAGCATGCTCAGGGTCCTAGGTTCAATCCCCAACACCACAGCCAGTATAGTGGTCCTTACAAAACACATTACTAGCCAGGCACGATGGCGCACACCTGTATCTCAGCAGCTAGGGAGGCTGAGGAGGCAGGAGGATCGGGAGAGTTCAAAAACAGGCTCAGCAATGGTGAGGCACTAACAGCTCAGTAGGGCTGGGGATGCGGCTCAGTGGTCGAGTGCCCCTGAGTTCAATTCCTGGTATCCCCCCCAACACATACACACACAAAAAAACCCCACATTACTTAATGGACACTAAGCGGTACAGGACTCAAACGACAGGCACTACCTGAGAAGTCAAGGACCTGTGAGAGACACTTCCTCCAAAATACCTGCAGGGCTGGTCCTGAAGGGCAAGTTTCTGACCCCGGGCAAGGGGTGCCTCGGGAGTGTGCCACTGGGACAGTACTTTCAGAGCGGGGGCAGCTCCTGCCCTGTTTTCTTACTAAACCTAAGAAGAGTAGACAGACTGGTGCATGCTAACCAGAAGAGCCTTCTGGGGTGGTTTAAATAAATATGGCAGAAAGCACAGGGCTTCAGTCAAATGGATGGATGAAACCATTGATCTAGTGATGAAATCTCAAAGGAACAGAGTTTCTAAAACTCGGAAGGTGTCCAAAGGCGCAAGACCTCAATTGTAGCCATCAACACCTGAAAATTCACCTGCCCACCCAGAATCAGAAACTCAGACCAACACAGCTAAAGAATCCCCAAACTTAGTCCAAACTTCTGACTTTCCAGATGAGGATCCGGGCCTAGGGGCACTTTCAGGGCTGCACGGCTGGTGTTTGCCAGAGCCAGGGCTCTAGAACATAGGTCCCACTGCTGCCGGCTGCCACTCCCTCTGGACTGCTCACCTGGCTCCAAAGAACCCTGACCTAGGCTGTTCCTGCCCCCACATGTACAGGTGTGCTGGGGTCCAGCCACACAGGACCCTGCCAGACAAAAACTCACCTTGGAAATTCAGCTCGTAGTTCCGTGACCCTGCCTGGAAGGGCACCACTCCTCTGGGGTAGGACTGGAACATGGACTCCAGATATGTGGAGTCGATGTTGGAACCGGGCTGGTTGTTGCTCTAGTTTAAAAAACAAAACAGGTAAAGACCTCAGAGTAGGCTTTTAGGAAAGCTCGACTGTTAGACCTTAAATGGTTTTATTTTTAGACATGCAATTTGAACAGGAGGGCATCTTGTTCCCAAGCCAGGTGGCAAGGTGGAGCCCAGTCACACCCTTTTGTGGTCTACCCCCTACATTGAAAATTCCCTTGGATTTGTCCCTGACGGGGGATATTAACAAAGGCGTGAGGAATGCTCAAGTAACATGAAGATCTGATCTCTGGCTTCAGGGATATGTGAAGCATCTGAACAGCATAACTGGGTAAAGGGGAGTGTGCTGATGCTGCAAGAGAGCCAGCAAGGCCGCCCTTCCTCGGTCCCCACCCCAGGGCAAGTGCAGCAGGCAAGGGCAGACTGGATGTGAGCCCCTAACAGCAGGGCTTCCCAATATTTAATGGAGGTGAAACACTTGTTTCTTGTGAACTAACACAGAGGGGCTAATGACAGCAAAATCCTGCCGGCAGCTCATGGTGGAGAGCTCCTGCAGGAACGTACAGTCCCTGTAATGACACTGCAGACTCCTGAGCTGTCAGCTGTACCCACTCCCTTGCTCATCCCTAATGGAAATGCCTACTGGATGAGAAGGGAGGGCACCAGAATGAAGGCATCCAAAGAAATGTCCAGCATGGAGAAGGGCCAGAGTTCATCCGTGTAGCTTTGGAGAGCATGTCTGAGCATTTACGCACTTGCACATAATGAAAGTGAGATTAAATCTGAATGCGTTTCAGGAGGTGGAGCAAGAACAAAGGATAGAAGATGTTAGAACTTTCTAACCTGCAGCATACAACAATGAAGTCAGGCCACGAAGGTGTTTATTGCAGTGGCACTGAGATGGGAATGATTGGAAAAGAGATCGCTGCCATGATGATAAGCCTGACAAACCATACATTTTTAAAATATTTTAGTTGTTGATAGACCTTTATTTTACTTATTTATATGCGGTGCTGAGAATCAAATCCAGTGCCTCACACATGCCAGGCAAGTGTGCTACCATTGAGCCACAGCCACAGCCCCACCATGTACATTTTTTGGACCCAAAAATCAACTTAAGTTGGTCAGGCAAAAATATCTGTGGGCCCGAGGGCTTCCCAACCGGCTAGCTGAAGTCTTGTATCTAGCAAATCCCTGTTCAGCTTTGTAGAACCTACCCAGTTCCTAGCTGGAAAAGCCAAAGCCTTTCCAACTTTGATGCACATGTGAGTCACCTAGGAATCTAATAAAAGCACAGATCATGATGAAGGATTTGGGGTTCCACATTTCAACAGCTCCTAGATGATGTTGATGCTGCTGGTCTGTGGACTTCACTTGGATTTGACAGGCTGAAGGGTCTAGACCAGTGCTATTTACTAGAATATTCTGCAATGATGGAAGTGTTCTCTGTGCTGTCCTATATGGTGCTATAGGGAAGGCAAAATCTTGCTTTTACCCTTTTATGGTAAAAGCTGGGCCTTAGAATTAAACCGACAGAAGAAAAAGCATACAAATTTATTTAATGCAACTTTTACATGGTGTGGGAAGCCTTCATAAGGAAATGATACCCAAAGTGGCCTCAGAGATAAGAACTTATATGCTGAATTCAACAGAGTAGTAAATTATAAACATGTGACACAGTAAAAAGGCGCTTGGCCTGGGGTAGTGAAGTGGGTGGGAAAGTCGCCAGGAGGATGAGGTTTGCCTAACAGGGCATGTTTGTAGATTTCCCTCTGCCCCCAAGCCCTGCCCTTGATAAGAACATGACCCTCCTTCTGGTAGGGGAGGGTCTTTCACATAGAATTTTGTCACAAACCGTCTGTGGGCTGTGTGTGTACTGTTGTGCATGTGAGGGGATAAGCAGGGCACTGGGAACTCCCCATGGCACCCCCCACAGGGACTGATTGCCTGAAGCAGGTGAACTTCCCCCTCAAGCTCTGCCTGAGCTCCCACACAGCACCCGAGATGGGTGTGACCTGCCAAGATGTCAATCAATCTGCTGACTGCAAGACCTCAGGAAGCAAGACTCCGCCCTGGAAACCTTACCCCTGCCTTTGATGTATCCCCTTAAATAAACCACCAGAGCCATTTTGCCTTTGTCTAGTTCCAGAACCCATATGGACTACATCTATCAGGGGCTTCACTTTCTGGAAATATAGTGCTTTGTCATTTACTCATTATTTGAGATTGTAAGCTTTAGGGTGGCTTGGACTGTCCTGGGCAGGAAGAAGAACCCCTTAATGAGATGCTGGCCATCATCCTCCCAACAGAATTTCATCTCCTGCTTTAAGAAACAGAAGGGAGGGCTGGGGTTGTGGCTCAGCGGTGGAGCGCTTGCCCAGCATGCTTGAGGCACTGGGTTCGATTCTTGGCACACATACAAATAAATTTCAAAAAATAATAAAGGCCCATCAACAGCTAAAAAATATTTTATAAGAAAGAAAGAGAAAGGAGGTCAGACTGATCTTTCTACACCTGCTGTTTTTCAAGTGCCTTAAACTCACAATAGCCCATATTCCAGAGTGGCTTATTTTTAACTCCTTCAGTAGCCTAGCTCAAGGTGGCACCGAGCCTTCAAGATTCGACTAGTGCCATCCACTGTGGAGCTGAGGTCCTGATTTTATTTTTAAGTTTAATTTATGTAAATTTAATAGCCACATGAGGCTAGAGGCCGTCCTACTGGACAGTACCATCAAGTCAATGAGCTGGCTTGTCACCATGCTGACCTTCTTGGGCCTTGTCCACACACTGTACTTGTGTTTGTGCGTCATGGTAAAGTCTCCAAGGGTGACATTTCCCTTCAAGTCAGTCCACACCCACATCCAAGGTGATGCTCAGGCACTGGTTGATGCACGTCCGCAAGGGAATCAGGAGGTCACACAGTCAGCTGACCAGGAGGGGCTCTGTCCAGAGACAGTTCTCAAGGCCGGAGCGTCTTTCTCCTCTCTCACACCTGTGTCCTGTCCAGGTCACCTGCCAGGTGTTGCTTTCGTAAGGGTTCCTTAAGCTTTTCAAGTATGTGGTCTATGTTTGCCCTAGCTCTTTGGAAATCACCAGACAGTGTTGTCTCATGCTCCTGAGTGGCAGGCAGTGACAACTTTGTGAGACACTTCCATTAGTCCTTCTAGCTGTCATTAATTTAATGGCCATCATGTGTCCTAGAGTGTTCTACGGTGCTGCAGTTCCGCATCCATGAGGAGACGATTGAATAAGGTTGGGCCTTCAATTATGTATTCTTCCAGAAAACTTGAATTTATGTCTCAGTTGCAGTGACCAGGTCTTGGCTTCTGTCCTGTGCCTCAATTTTTCCTGAAACCTAGGCTTTCTAGAGCTATAGCTTGCCCTGACTCTGAGCAGCCCTCTCAGGCCTAGAGCCCCTGCCCGTCTTCCATGTCTGCTTCCATAACGCCCACACTTAGCTAAGTTCTGGTAAGCATCTGTGAGCAACTGCATCTGTACACTCCACCTGCTGCAAACCCAGTGATCACCGGGCTCCACTCTCCTGTTATAACTATGTCCTGTTCTATTGCTACCCAACAGGCCAACTGTTCCATCATCACCTCTAACACCACAGCATCTCCCAGTCCACCATCTGTATACAAGTCCTGAAGAAGCTCCTCAATTTCCCTAAAAGGATATCAATTCCAGAAAAATCATACCAAGCAAATGCACAACCCTTTGTTAGTGAAAATTTCTGCACCCCAATTTCCTAGAGAGGTACTCTGGGTTGCCCAACTCTTATTAAATATTTAGTTATAGCCAGGTATGGTGTTGCACACCTAGAATCCCAGCTACTCGGGAGGCTGAGGCAGAACGATCACAAGGCTTAGATCAGCCTGGGCAAATTAGTGAGATCCTGTCTCAAAATAAAACAAACAAACAAAAAAAAAAAAAAAAAAGAAAAGGACTGGGAATGTAGCTCAGTGGTAGAGCACTTGCCCAACATGTGCAAGGTCCTGGTTCAATCTCCAGTATAAGAAAGAAAAAATTAGTTATAAAAAATAAAACCTGCAGGGCACATCTAAAGACAACACAGTGTACTTTCTCCTCTAAACATTCCAACTATACACTGGATCAAAATCTGAACTACAGTAGAGATATGAGAGACACTGAGCTGCTCATTGTTTGGAGTTCAAATCTCCTAGAACTGCCATTTCTATTTTAATTAGACAGCCAACAGGGAAAACACTAAACCCAGGAACTGATTCTTTCCCTTCTTTCTTTTTTTTTTTTTTTTTAAATAATAGAAGAGGCAACTCAATGTCACATAATGATGAGTCTAATGAATAAGAAACGATAGGAATTTATTCACATCTTCAATGAATATAAAACGTGTTTCAGATTAAATGAATTCAACATTGTATATACACAGATAAAAAGTTACAGTCTAAAAACTTTGCATTTAATGCAGACTGAACTCCTAGAGAATTTTGTATTAACGAGCTCAAAGAAGTTTCTTGATGTTTTAATAGGGAACACAATCTACCAAAAACTTATGTAAATTTAGTTACCATCTATTCCCCACTGATAGTTCTTTTTGGTCTCTAGGACCATAATGTCACCAGAAAAAAAAAAATGTTTTCTAAACTTTCTTCTTTATCTTACTAAAAATGGCAAGGACTTGACACAGAACTCTTAAGATTTATAATTTACTTTTAGGGCTGGGGATGTGGCTCAAGCGGTAGCGCGCTCGCCTGGCATGCGTGCGGCCCGGGTTCGATCCTCAGCACCACATACAGACAAAGATGCTGTGTCCGCCAAATACTGAAAAATAAATATTAAAGTTCTCTCTCTCTCTCTCCCTCTTTCTCATTCTCTCTCACTCTTTCTTTTAAAAAAAAAATAATAATAATTTACTTTTATTTTGACCAAGGCCAATTAATTCAGGTTTCTAATTTCTATTCCCTCAGGCACTTCTAACAGAATCTGTGCAGAGTTCAACACCATAGGGGTTTCTCCACGCCACTCAGCAGAACTCTGTTCCAAGAGATGCTACCTGGGCCATGGTGGGGAAGAGCACCAAGGACTCAGTTGTAGGTGGACACAATACCTTTATTTATCTTTATGCTGTGCTGAGGATCCAACCCAGGGCCTCACCCATGCTAGTTGAGTGCTCGATCACTGAGCCACAAGCCCAGCCCCCTCATTTAGGTTCTTGTAAAAGATCACTTGATAAAATGTTTCTGCTAATGAAAAAAAAAAAAAAGCAGTTTGGAAAGCACTGTAGGAGTGATGGACAGCAGGACTGTTTACTGCAGAACTCTCCAAGGCACACAGGCTGTCCCCTCCCAGGCCCCGAAGGTTGGGGAGGGAGCAGGGGATTTTGTAACAGATGGTGCTTCTGTTTGCTGTGGCAGCTCAGAGCCCAATTCATAGGTCACTGATTTGTACCTATGTAGAGCCCGAGGCCCCGTATTAAGACCTCCCTCCCCTTTCTTCTCTGCACTCCTCTTTTTTTTTTTTTTTTTTATGCTGTGCATCAAAGGAGAGAGACACGGGACAGAAGTTCAGCTTATCTAAACCTCCACCTGCTGTTTTATATCCCCTCGGTGGGTTTGTCAGCCTAGAACCTTCTAGTTCCAGTCCTTCAAGTCCATCTGAATATAAACCCTGGATACTAGTGACCATCTCTACCAGATGAGGCCTCATTGCTTGGGCAAAATGATACATCGCCTGGTACCACTAACCATCCCATCCTCTCCATCATTCTTCCAGCTTCTCACTCTTGCTCTTTGCTGGCTCAAAGAAGTAGCCTCAGTACATTTAGTATTAATACACATAGAAAGCTATTGTGAGACCCACCCATCCCCAGTGAGGAAAGAGGGGCGGACTCGTGTCTTCAGGGATTCCTTAAAAATGACTAATACTTGGGGCTGGGGATGTGGCTCAAGCGGGAGCACACTCGCCTGGCATGCGTGCGGCCCGGGTTCGATCCTCAGCACCACATACCAACAAAGATGTTGTGTCCGCCGAGAACTAAAAAATAAATATTAAAAATTCTCTCTCTCTCTCACTCTCTCTCTCCTCTCTCACTTTCTCTTAAAAAAAAAAAAAAAATGACTAATACAGCCAGGCGAGGTGGAGCACGCTTGTAATCACAGTGGCTTGGGAGGCTGAGGCAGGAGGATTGTTGAGTTCAAAGCCAGCCTCAGCAACTTAGCAAGGCCCTAAGCAACCCAGGGAGACCCTCCCTCTAAATGGGCTGAGGATGTGGCTCAGTGGAGAAGCACCCAGAGATCCAATCACCACCACCAATATATTATGTAAATACAAATTGCTGGCACAGCCTTGGAATCCCAGCAGCTCAGGAATCTGAGGCAGGAGGATCACAAGTACAAGGGATTTGTATTAATATATATGTATATTATATATTATATGTAATTATACCATAAGAATATCATATAATTATACTATTATATATAATTATATAATAATTACATAATATATAATAATATAACATATAATATATTTTTTATAAATACAAACTGCTGGTACAGCCTAGTAATCCCAGCAGCTCAGGAGGCTGAAGCAAGAGGATCACAATTTCAAGATCTGCCTGGGAAATTTAACAAGACCTTGTCTAAAAATCAGAATTAAATAAAAAGGGCTCAGTGATAGAACTTGCTTGTACCAGACCCCGGACTCAATCCCCAGTACTGCTTTATATTTTTTAAAAAAAATAGTAATTTATATTTTTGTTTCTGATTGCAATAGGAATATATGCTTGCTGAAAAAATGTAAATATGGCTATGTAAAAATAAAAGCACCATTTCCTCCACAAGGTCCACTCTGCATGGCCAGGCATGTAGACTTCAAATATTTTATTAATAGATTTCCCCCTTCAACTGGCAAGTTTAAGTAACAGCCTCCACAAGGGGAATGGTACTCACCTCCTCCCCATATTCAATCCATTGGTCAGATTCATTCTTCCAATACCAAACCCATTTGGTAGCAAAGACAGAGTTGGCCAAGGTTGTGACAGATGAAGGAGTGGAGAGGCGTTGGATGGGACTCGAGTTACAAGTCATATTCTCGAAATTGATTTTATCATTTCCTACAAAAAAGCTGAGAGAGAAAAACTGTAAAGGAAACACTTCATTGACCTGTTTTCTGCACTCTGGTCTCTTCCGTAATGAGAGCACAGAATTAAAATTTTAGGAGCCAGATGTGGTGGTTCATGCCTGTATCCCAGTGGTTTAGGAGGCTGAGGCAGGAGGGTCACAAGTTCAAAGCCAGCCTCGGCAAAGCAAGGAGCTAAGCAACTCAGTGAGACCCGGTCTCTAAATAAAACACAAAATAGGGCTGAGGATATGGCTCAGTGGCTGAGTGCCCCAAAGTTCAATTCCCAGTACCAAGAAGAAAAAAAAAATTAGTGCTGAAAAGGATCTTACACACAGAAGAAAAACTGAAATACAGAAAGATAAAGTAACTTTCCTATGCCACATTTAACAGCATTACAAAGTGTATTCACTTTTTTTTGAGGATTTTTTTTTTTTTTATACCATGGACTGAACTCAGGGACACTCAACCACTGAGCCACATCCCCAGCCCTATTTTGTGTTTTATTTAGAGACAGGGTCTCACTGAGTTACTTAGCACCTCGCTTTTGCTGAGGCTGGCTTTGAACTCCTGATCCTCCTGCCTCAGCCTCCCAGGCCTATGGGATTACAGGTATGTACCACCATGCCCAAATTAAAGTTTTTAAATCGTAGACGGACACAACACCTTTATCTGGACACAACACCTTTATCTTTTTATTTGTCTATTTTTATGTGGTGTTGAGGATCAAACCCAATGCCTCACACATGCTAGGCAAGTGCTCTACCACTGAGCCACAATCACAACCACAAAATGTATTCATTCTTCCTTTAAAAGATATTCTAAAGTAAAACTGCTCACAAAACAACTAATATGTTTAATGATAGAAAGTGACTCAATTGGGTATGATGGCACATGCCTGTAGTCCCTGTGGCTTGGGAGGCTGAGGCAGGAGGATCACGAGTTCAAAGCCAGCCTCAGCAATTTAGCAAAACCCTAAGCAATCAAGTGAGATCCTGTCTCAAAGTAATAAAAAGGGCTGGGGATGTGACTCAGTGGTGAAACGCCCCTCAGTTCAATCCCTTGTACAAAAAAAAAAAAAAGGTGGAAAGTGAATGGCTCATAGTAAGCCAGTTTTGAAAATTATTTATTATTAATAGTTACCAAAGTTTCATCTGAGACCCTTTGAAAGAGCTGATAAGGCCAAAATTACTTTCATAATGATATTAAGACATTTGATTGTTTGCTTTTCTGCTTGCAGGCTTACATAAGGGCACAATGGAGTTTTCTGGAGGCTACGTGATTTATAATCTCACAACAGATTAAATAAAGAAGCATATTAGAGAAACTAATCTATAATGACATTATAGATATTTGCAAATATATAAAATGATGTAACTCTTCTTGATGAATTTTTGGTTTTGGAAAACAGTCATGGTTATAGTTATCTATATGTAGTAACCTACATAACGGTATATATTTATGAATATAATTATATATAAATGTTAGTTATGCTAACCTGAGTTTATTATTGCATTTGTGTAAGTAGATTTATAAATAAATTATTATTTATTTAAATAATAAATAATAAAGCCATATGACAAACAATGATAGCTGTAAATTCACAGAAGCAGAAATTCTTTGGAATCATCAATACATTTTAAGAGTGTTGAGATGAAAACATTTGAGAATGGCTGCTGTAAGAAAGATGTCTTAGATCAGTCGGGGCATCTCACACAGGACCAATTTTAAACCCAGGGACACTTGACAATATATGACTTTTGAAAATAATCTTGGTAATCACAATTGGGGTAGGGTAGGGAGAAGGGAGGATGAGATCAAGAACAGAGAGCAAGCCAGGTAGAGTATCACAAGTTCAAGGCCAACCTCAGCAACATAGCAAGGACCTAAAAAACTTAGATCTGTCTCAGAATATAAAAAGGGCTGGGGCTGGGGATAGGTGATTAAGTACCCCTGGGTTCAATCCCTGGTACCAAAGAACCCCCACAACAAATAATCATCTGGCCCAAAATGTCAATAGTTTCAAGGTTAACCAACTGTCTTAGGGAGTCAAATATATAGTTTCTAGAAACAAAAATAGCTTATGCCGCCTCCTAGTGACAATATTCAGCAACACAGAATCTCCACCAAATATTTAGTCAATTCTGCAGAGGATGAAAAAAGAATGCATATCCCAACCCCCAATCCTGCCCAAAGAAATTCCTGGTAAAACTAGACTGCATCTTCTATCTCTGAACATCACAGGTGAGTGTGGTCATGCAGGTATTACCCATTTCAGCCCTGACCTAGCAGAAATGTAAAGTTACCTCCAAGATAGAGGAAAAAACACAAACACAGAGGTTAGAAAACGTTAAGCACACAACAAACTTCTGCTAACTACATGAGGCTACTCAAATCCTATTTTTAAAACATGATATGAACCCAAAGACTCATTTGTTCTAAATCATTTGATACTTTTAACAATTCTGCATCAAGTTGGTAAGACTAAGAGCCAACCTCTACACTATTGTTCTGCAGAACACCTTGACAAATAACCACTGAACAAATAATCCCATCACTGTTAACTTCACTTGAGTTAGCAGACATTGCCAGACTCCCTAGCACTAGGCAGGCACCTAACCTTAGGCTTTCCTTTGATAAGGAACTCATGAGCCAGGGTATAGTCATCAACTTACCTGTGGGTTTTGGGATCACAATAGGCCTCCTCAAGCTTCTCCATGTACGGAATGTCCATCCAAGTGTCTGAATTGAATATCTGCCATCGGTAGGGCAGGAGGAAGTGGATTTTGTTACAGTCGCCTACAAAGACAGAGAAGAGAAAACATAACCTAATCAATAAATGGGCTAAGGAACTGAACAGAAACTTCCTAGAAGAAGAAATGCAATCAACAAATATATGAAAAATATTCAACATCTCTAGCAATTAGAGAAATGCAAAACTACTCTAAGATTCCATCTCACTCCAATAAGAATGGCAATTATCAAGAATATAAGCAACAATAAATGTTCATGAGAATATGAGGAAAATGGAACACTCATATGTTGCTGGTGGGACTGAAAATCGGTACAACCACTATGGAAAGCAGTACGGAGATTCTTCAGAAAACTTGGAATGGAACCACCATTTGACCCAGCTATCCCACTTCTTGGTTTATACCCAAAGGAATTAATGATGAAGCCACATAAATATTTATAGCAGCTCAATTCACAATAGCTAAACTATGGAGCCAACCTAAGTGCCCTTCAATAAATGAATGGATAAAGCAAATGTGATATATATACACAATGGAATATTACTTAGCCTTAAAGAAGATTGAAATGATGGCATTTGTCAGTAAATGGATGGAGCTGGAGAATGTTATGCTAAGTGAAATAAGCCAATACCAAAAAAGAAAAACAAAGACCGAATGTCTTCTCCAATATGTGGATGCTAATTCACAGTGGGGGGGAGGCTAGAGAAGAAAGAGGTACTTTGGATTAGGGAGAGGAGAGTGAAGGGAGGGGAGGGGGTTTGGGGGTAAGAAGGATAGTAGAATGAATTGGACATTATCACGGTATGTGCATATATGACTACATGACCCGTGTGATCCTACATCATGTACAGCCAGAAGAATGAAAGTCATACTCCATTTATGTATGATGTGTCAGAATGCATTCTACCCTCACATACAACTAATCAGAATTTTTAAAAAGTCAGGATGTCTGTAGGTCTACACAGGGGGAGTCTAAACAATTCAACGAAGTCTACTGCTGACTCTCCCCATCAGGGCTGCCTTTCCTCCCTGCCAGGTCTTTGCCATCTGTACCTTTGCTCATATTGGTCCCTGCTTGCACCGCCCCATGTCCCCTATTCAGGTTCCTTTATTCTCCATGAAAATGTAACAGAAAACAAAAATCCCACACTCCCCCTAAACTCGCAGATTTATAGTTACCCTTGAACCCTCCCATTCCCCACATGCATACATGAAGACAAAATGCTCTCCAGAGTAGGCAACCATTTGAGATTTCCTTCATGTCCTGGCCTAAATTTTTATTTTTTTCAGAAAGAATCCCCCACAACCTCTCTCCCCATTCCCATCAGATTGTATTCCCTTAGCAAGTCCCCAAGGCTTTACTTATTTATGCATTGTTCTTTATCTTACCTCCCCTTTGCATAACTGGCACAGGGCTAGGCATGCAAAACACAAGGTCATTAAATGAGTGCTAGCTGACTAACATCAATGTTATAAGCCATAATACAGGAATACAGAAAACAGTTCTGCTTTTCAATTTTTTTCATTATGTGCTGGGTACGGTGGCTCACACCTATAATCCCAGTGACTCAGGAGGCTGAGGCAGTGGACTGTAAGTTGGAGGCCAGACTGGGCAACAGGGTGAAACCCTGTCTCAAAATGAAAAAATAAAAAAATAAAAGGGGTTGGGGGATATAACTCAATGGTAGAGTACTCGCCTAGCATGCACAAGGCCCTGGGTTTGATTCCCCAGTAATGCAAAAATAAATTAATTTAAAAATTTTCACTATGTTCTATTTAAATCACTTTTAAATGTTTTATTAGTTGTAGATGGATACAATATTTTTATTTTTATTTATTTACTTTTAGATTTTTTTTTTATTTTTGTAGCTATAAATGGACAGCATACATTTATTTTATTTGTTTATTTTTATGTGGTGCAGAGGATCGAATCCAGTGCCTCACATGTGCTAGGCAAGCGCTCCACCACTGAGCTATATAACCCAACCCCTATTTAAATCATTTTTTAAAAATATTTATTTTTCAGTTTTCGGTGGACACAACATCTTCATTTTATGTGGTGCTGAGGATCGAACCCAGCGCCCCACGCATGCTTGAGCCACATCCCCAGCCCTTAAATCATTTTTGAAGTGTTCAAAAGATGTGTGACTATTTAAAACAAAATGGCACCACAGGTGTTATGGTTTGGATCTGGAAGTTCTCCCAAAGTCTCAAGTGCTGAAGGCGTGGTCCCAATGCAGCAAGGTGTTTGGGAAACTGCTGAGAGCCATTGCCAAGTAGGAATGACACATCGAAATTTCCTTGCCAGCGTACCCCATGTTGCTTAGAGGAAGGATTCGTGGAAATGGACTTGCCTTGTACATTTGAAGTGACATTGCATGTAAGTTTGAGAAAGGTGACCCTGCTCAAGGACCAGGGTGGATCCAGGTTTAAGGAGGATCCTACTGGATTAGGGCGGATCAGGTTTTAGGGAGTATCCGGCTCCTAGGGTTTAGGGCTGTTCCAGGTTTAAGGTGCACCCTGCTGGGAATAGGGCGTATCCTGCTGCCTCAGGCAGGCCTGCTCCCAGAGTATTTGGAGAGAACGTGGATTTCCCCAGTGTTTGTAGAGTGCCGGTGTGAGTTCGGGAATAAAGAATTGCTGTTTGAATCTACAAGGCTGTGAGTGGCTCGTGATTTTGTGCCCAGCCAGACTGCGGCAGGAAACAGCTGGATCATGGGGGCTTGGACAGCATCGGTGGGTTCATCCATTAAGGAATTCAGAATTTGGTGGCATTATTGGGAGGCGGTGGAAACGGTAGGTGGTGGGACGTAGTTGGAGGAAGTAGGGCATTAGGGACATGCCCTGGACCTTCCTCACTCTCTTGTCTGCCTCTGGCTGCCATGAGGTGAGCCACTTTGCTGGGCCATGACCTTGTGCTATCCTGTTCTGCCTCATCCCAGACCCAGAAGCAATGGAGCCAGCCAACCACAGACGGAAACCTCTGAACCCAAGAACCAAAATAAATCTTTTTCTAAGCTTTCTCAGGTATTTGTCAAGGTGGTGAAAAGCTAACATAAAAGGCAAACCCAGAACGGACGGCTTGAGGATGTAGAAAAATTTGAACCCTCATACATTGCTAGTGGGAATGAAAAGTGGTATAGCCACTAGAGAAAATGGTTTCTCCAAAAATTAAATGCAGAATTACCACACAATCCAGAAATTCCAAATCTGGGCATTTACCCCAAAGGCGTAAAAAAACAGGGTCTTGGGCAAATACGGGCATACTTATGTTCATAGAAGCATTATCACGATGACCAAAAGGTCAAAGCTTGAAAAAAGTCCTTATGTCACTCACGATTAGGCTGGCAGCTCTTATGTAGATAATCTAGACAAATTTCCTTGGAGCCATGATCATCCATCCTAGAAGAGGTGCTTACGGCATCCAATATGGAATCTGAAAGGCAAAACAAAAGAGGACACATGCACGCTGATCTCCATGTTTGAATGAAAACCAAAGATACCAGGCCTATCAATGGGAAATAGCACCTCCAAGGCAGCCCTGTCAAAATTCTTGAGATTCATGTGTTGACTCCTGAGAGCCCAGACAGCCACTCCATAAAATAAAGTATGGACACCAGGGCCACACGAGAGCTATGGTCATTTCTGAAATTGTAGTCAAAGGATTCTAATTCTCAATAAACCCAGCGGCTTATTCCATGTGGTTCTACCGTTTAGTCCTTGCCTGTCTTCATACAGTAGGCTTCTTCACCAAAACCTCTAATTCTAGCCCCGTTAAAGGAAAAACTACAGCCACGGGCACTCTGCTGCAAACTCAAGATACGGGTCTGAGTGACTCTGATGAGTAACTTAGGCTGGGCAGGCTAAGAGAGGCCTAGGAGAGTCATGACCATGGGTCCCCCAGGACACAGCTCTGAAAGGTGGAGGCGACTGAGGCAGACTGCCAACTCATAAGGGGGCAGTGGTTTCCCCAGATGGGGCTGGGAACTGGCTTCTCAGATTCTGACTTCTAGAATATTCACCCCATGGCTGCTGTTTTTAAGCCAAAACCAGCAGCACCAGTTTTATCTACATTCGTAGTTTCATCCATTACTTGACTAGAGCCCTTTGGTGTGATAGACACAGATCTACTACCCCCAAATGGGGTCCCCTCTACATTTACCATTACAAAATGCCACTCCTGGGTCATTTCTCATTCGGGCAGTGGTGTGCACTTCTTGGGGAGCAGCTCCATTGCCCTGTTGATTCCTAGCTACCGCCATCTCTCTCTGGCTGCCGGTTGTGGTTCCGTGATTTAGAAATCTTGCGGAAGTTATATCCATGGTCGCTCCATCATAATTATTATTAAAAAGAGGGACATGCCGCTGAGTGTCCTGAGTCCCATTCTTGCCCTTGACATTCACAAGGTCTGGGGAGAGGATGGCAGTGCTCTTTCTGGTAGTTACGGTTTCAGGTGTTTTCCCCAAACCAAGAGGAGAGCCCACAGCAGCTTGACCTGGAAAAAACACATCGTCTCTCCTGGTGCCTTGGTCGTTCTGCCAGGTTGGGGACCCCTTCTGGCTGGAGGACGGCATTGAATCTGAATGATTCCTATAAAAGAGGCGATCTGAACTTCCATTCTCTGAAAACTTCTGGCTTGACCCCACCTGACCTGGTCCTCCAAGACCAGGTGCCTTAGACAAGAGGGAGGAAGGTGGAGTGCGATCCTGATCCTGACTCCCCAGATACGTGAATCTGTGGGTGAGGTCACCGACCCCCACATCCTTCAGGAAAAGCCTTTGGCCAACAACATCTGGACTGGATGTGCGGGAACTCTGAGCAGCCCCTGAGGCAGATGGAGGAAATTCTTGGCTCTCCGGCAGGAATCTGTCCCTACTCTTGCTTCTACCTCTAATCATCCCAGCTCTACGGTGCGGGGTAGGAGCTGCAAAGAGAAAAGCAAAATGAAACAAAATCATGAAAATTCATGTTCATTGCTGCATGATTGGGTTCCTACCACTATGCCTCCTCTCTGCTTTCCCACCTTGATATTCAAGGTGTATTAATCTTCCTGTCCTAATTTGGTGTATGAAAATCTCAAGGAAGAGTCCTTAAGGATGAAGGGAGGCTCCTGATGTGAGGGAGGGCCCGGGTTTCTCTCTGGGGACTCAGAGGTAGACCTTACTCCCCACCCTCTAGGTGGCGCTGTGCGCTGCTCTGAGTCAGCCAGTATTGCTAGGGTGAATGCAAAGGCGGAAAGGGACAAAATCAGCTAGATTTCGCCCACATTGTAATACGAATGTACCCAATCATCTAAGGATTCATAATACTAAAACAGAAAACCACATTCTCAAGGTAGGATTCATTTAAGCTAGAAAGTTTTACAGATTCCTTCATTAGCCCCCCCCCCCGGCCCCCGCCCCAATGCCTAAGCTTAATAGCAAACATAAAAGTTGAGCCAGGCGTGGTGCTGCACCCCTGTAACCCCAGGGACTCAGGAGGCTGAGGTACTGGGGTCACTAGTTCAAGGCCAGCTAGTGAGACCATGTCTTAAAAGGTCTGGGGATGTAGCTCAGTGGTAAAGCATCTCTGGATTCAATCCCAGTACAAATAAACAAACAAAATTAAAATTGACAAAGCAATGGCTTTTCTCTAGAACTGGGATGAGTCATATCCTGGATGGAGCAATCATGTGTTTGTGAGTGTGCATGGAGTGTGTGTGATATACATGTGTGCCTGTGACGAGTGTGTGTTTGTGTGTGTGCCTGCATGTGTATTTGTCTACATGTGACAAAAAGCTATCCTCTGTTCAGGCAGCACTGTGGTGTGGGAGAAGAGCATTAGGTATGGAATCAGAGCATGTGAGCTCTGCTACTTTTCGGTGGTGTGAGGGCTGAAACATGCCTTTTAAATATATGTCATCTTACTTTCCATCCTTTTAAAAATGATGTAAGGCTGCCTGCAATAAAGGTTGCTTAAAAATTATCATATCTGACTTACTACCTTATGAATAAATATCAAAGTTGCTTAAAACTTCTAAGCCTCAATTTCGTTGCCCCTTATGTGTGTCTAATAAATAATACATCTACCTTTCTTCATAGTTTTGCTGTGAGGAACAATGAGGTGCTTTAGGTGAGAGTCCCTTTTGTAAATGATAAATCATTCCCAGATATAAAGAAGTATAATTGCTCATTATTTTTTACAGGGTCTTAGACCCATGTATCCTATGTACTTCATAAAATTTACTTCTCCTACAGTTAATTCATAAAGACCAAAAAAAAATTGAGATTAATCCCATTACATAAAATAGAAAATGCTTAAGAAATGGTCTCTCCACAACCATGAAGATGGCCATTGTAAAAAAAAAAAAAAAACAGACAATGAAAAGTGATAGAGAGGGTGTGCAGAAATCTTACCCTTGTGCACAGCTGGCAGAAAGGAAAACTGGTGTAGCTGCTGTGGAAAACCACGTGGCAGCTCCTCAAAAAATTAAATGCAGGATTACCATAAGATCTAACAAGTCTCCTTCTGGTTATAGTCCCAAAAGAAATGAAAACAGGGTCTTCAAGAGATACTCATACATCCACATTCACAGCAGCATTTTTCACAATAGGCAAAACTAGAAATGACTCAGACGTCCATGAAAAAACAATTAGATAAACAAAATGGGGTATATCCAGATGACAGGATATTATTTAGCCTTTTAAAAAAAGAATTCTGACCATGCTATGACATGGATGACTCTGGAAGACCTTATGGTAAGTAAAATAGCCAGTCATAAAAGGGCAAATATCCTAGTAGCTCGAGAGGCTGAGGCAGGAGGATTATGAGTTCAAAGCCAGCTTCAGCAAAAGCGAGGTGTTAAGCAACTCTGTGAGACCCTGTCTCTAAATAAAATACAAAATAGAGCTGGGGATGTGGCTCAGTGGTTGAGTGCTCCTAAGTTCAATCCCAGGGTCCCCCCCCCAAAAAAATAAGGGCAAATATGACATGCTTCCACCTATATGAGATAGGAAGAGTTGCCCAATTTATAGAGACAGAAAATAGAATGCTTGGGAAGGGGCATGGGTGTTAGTTTTCAAAGACAGAGTTTCAGTTTTACAAGATGAGAAAGTTCTGGAAATGACGGTGTGAAAGTAATTAATATTACCTCAGCAAAAGGAGGCACAAAATAACTGTCAGTGAGACCCTGTCTCTAAATAAATAATAGGGCTTGGGATGTGGCTCACTGGTCAAGTGCCCCAGAGTTCAATCCCAGTACAAAAAAAAAGAAAGAAAAAGAAAAAAAAAAAAAAAAGAAAGTGTACACAGTTTAAAAAGAAAAGGTAGGAAGAGGACCGGCAATTTAGAAAAAAAAGAAAAAAGAAAAGGTATTTACCTCTCGGCCCAGAAGGGTTCCTACGGGCATGTTTGTTGTTGCAGATGTCCTGGATGTTTTGGACCACATCTGGGCTCAGCCCGTGCTCCTTCATGATGGCCAGCACCTTTCTGTCCATCAGGTTATGGGACCTCAGGCAGTTGAGGTAACTACAGTTCCCTCGGGTGAAGTGCTCACAGATGTGGAGTCTCTCGCATGGTGGCTGCTGGCTACAAATCTGCTTTCGACCTTCTCCTTTATAACTTTTGCAAATCTGCAGAAGGGAAATACAACAGCCAGAGATAAAACATCTTTGTATATCTGCCATGCCTTCATTAAGGAAAGTTCAAGTGCACAAATATTTCCAAAGCAAACAGATATGCCAAGAGGAGGAAAATCCATGCATATCCCACAATCTCTGATGAGGTGCATTCAATTGATGGCTTATTTGGGACAGAAAAAGGTCTGCAAACTAATTATAAGATAGTGATAAATTTGATAATCCTGGGCTGGGGATGTGGCTTGAGCAGTAGTGCACTCGCCTGGCATGTGCAGGGCGCTGGGTTCGATCCTCAATACCACATAAAAATAAAATAAAGATATTGTGTCTACCTAAAAAAAGCTAAAAACTAAATATTTTTTTAAAAATTTGATAATCCTTGTTGGATGGCCAACTGCAATAGAGTAGTTGAGCTCTGCATTATGAAAGAGCTCAAAGACAACAGTCTAAGTTTTGCATATCAACTTACTTTTCAATTAAAAGGACATGTGTTTTACCAACAACTGTAATTCAGAATTTGATCTCTGATTGGAAGAATGTTAAGTATCTAAAATGATAAACTAAAGAATAAAAGTCCTGGGGCTGGGGATGTGGCTCAAGCGGTAGCGCGCTCGCCTGGCATGCGTGCTGCCCGGGTTCGATCCTCAGCACCACATACAAACAAAGATGTTGTGTCCGCCAAAAACTAAAAAGTAAACATTAAAAAAAAAAAAAGAATAAAAGTCCTGCATTTTTATCTAAACAAATATTATCTACATATCTTGGTCTACAGGGATGGAGTTCCTAATGAGATGCAGAACACTGTCACTGAGGCCCAGCCCTATGATGCAGGACTAAAAGATACCAGTGTAAAGTGTGAGCCCCTAGAAGCAGCTGGAGGACCTCAGGGGACCCACCTACCAGTTCCTGTTTCCTTTGCTGTAACGGACTGAAATGTTTGCCTCATCTACCTAAACTGCACTGTTAAGTAGTCAAAGCAATATGACTGTGTTGTACAGAATAAAGTGTGATACAAACATAAGAACCAAGAATGAGAAAACTGATAGGATTAGTAAAAATCCTGAATTTCAGACATTTAAAAAATAAACACATTTATAAGATGCTTCCATGAGCTCTGCACAAAATAGATGAACATGGTTCCCCATAATTTGTCTAACGGATACCAGACTGACCCCAGGAACAGTCATTTAGCCACATAGCTTCTAAAATCAGATTCAAAGATTCAAATAGATATGATCGCTATAGAGTCTACTCTCCAGATTCTAGGCTCTCCATCTCTAGTTTTCTCAAAGTGTGGTCCTTGGATCAAGCACCTCAGCACCATGTGGACACCTGTTAGGCTTTTCCCCATATTTACACGAACCACCAGAGATGGAGCCCCCGTATCTGTGTTTTAACAAATCCTCCAGGTAGTTCTGACACATGCCAAGTTTGAGAACCAGTGTCCTGGAGATTCTAATGAAAAAGAACAACTAGCAACTTGAGAAATGATGCTTTGGTGTAACATTCCTGTTACCATGCTGATCCTAAAGCAAGAAGGCTCTGGCCTTAAATACGCCAGAACAAATGAAGTCATTCCTTCCTTTAATAAACAAAGGTTTACAACGATGTGTTTTATATGATTAGTAAAAATCCTGAATTTACATACCAAGAAGTCAGATTTGCCTGATGTTTTCATGTTCTCATGGGTCAAGGCTTAATGGAAAAGAAGGCTCTATTAAGTATTTTAGGACAGAGATTATGTCTTGTTCACTTCTGCCTTCAGGGAAGGCACAATGTCTGACAACTGCACTTCTAAATTTTAACTGAATAAATGTAAAAAAAAAAAAAATTAAAACAGTGATACCCAGAGGGTTCAAGGCCTTCTCAATTAAAACAGTGATACCCAGAGGGTTCAATGCCTTCTCCAAAGTCCCAGGGGTAGTTAAAGGCAGAATAAGTCTCAAGAGATGTCAGAGGGCTGAAAACATTCCACCGTGGCCCTCTCAGGTCCCTGTCCACCTTTCCCAGCCACAGCTGATCCTCTACACTCCCTCTGGTGCTTAACTTAGCCCCTCTTTCACGTATCATGTATCATCCAAATTACAGCTGGGCATGGTGATGCAAGCCTGTATTCCCAGTGACTCGGAGGCCGAGGCAAGAGGATCATGAGTTCGAAGCCAGCCTCAGCAACTTCACAAGGCCCTGTGTAACTCAACAAGACCCATTCTCAAAATAAAAAATAAAAAGAGCTAGGGATGTGGCTCAGTGATTAAGCGCCTCTGGGTTCAATCTCTGGTACAAAAAAAAAAAAAAAGAAAAAAGAAAAAAAAAAATCACCTCTCATGTCTTAGTTTCTAAAATGCTCACAGAAATACACTGAGTTCACAGTCAAAAAGTGTTTAATCACCACGAAGTCTCCAGCAAGTCTCCTGTCCTCTGTCACTGAATTCCAACCTCCTTCCCTTCCGCCCACCCCATCTGGATCCTCTATAAGTTTCTGTGCCTCTCTTTCAATATGAGGCTAACTTCTCTACTCAAGGATTTTTCTCAGGTCAGATACCTCGCCTTGAACAGTTCCTGTAATGCTCAAGTGTACACGGCCAAATGAATGAGACTTGATGATCCATCATTGCCCCCATCTTTCTTCTAGAATTGGAGGCCCTCAAGGTTTAGATAGACAAATGATCACTGAGCCAGAAAATCCATTTCCTACCTCTGTTCTGGCTAAGAATGATCATGTGATAAACTCTGACCAAGAGGTGTGAGCAGATGTGCTATTTACATTGCCCATGTCACATCTTTTATAAAAGAAACTGCCTGCCTTCCATGTACCACCTCTCTACCTTCCCCCGGGCTAGAACATGGTGACCAACGGGAACAGCTGTGTAACTAGAGGAGGAAGACCACATTTTGAAAGCAACAAAGCTGACCTACTGGCCTGAGTCTCTGGATGACAGTGTGGAATCCAACTGCCTGACCACCCAGGTTACCTGCCTGCCCATATGCAGGCAAGAGTTGGCAAACTTATCTGTAAAGGACCAGATTTTAATATTTTAGGCTTTGAGGCCATCCAGTTTCTGTTGCAGCTACTCAGATTGCCCTCTCAGAATGAAAGCAGCCACAGTGACAGACAAATAGAAGTATATTTTATTCAAGTCACTGCAATGGGGAGGGAGGGTCTCTGTTACAACAGCTTAACCTCTTCTTCCCCATCATTTCCCCAGCCTCTCTGCAGAGGTCACCCAGGTGGAAAGCATCGACTGGTCCTCTGACTATCGTCTCCAGCTCATCTCACTCACACAGGGTTCCCCAGCAGCCTAGCAGCGGAGGCATCCCAGAGCCAAATGCTTATTAAGACTTTGAATAGGGAGGAAATTGCTGGAATCTCTGAGGTCACTCAGCAGCAGCGCTGGCTGCCACCCAAAGAGCCCTGGTGTCAACCATGAGTGTCTTTCTGCCCCTACCCAACGTGCCCATGATACGACACTGCCAATACTACTCTCCCTGCTGTTCAAGAGGAACTGTAACTTACCTCAGGCATAAAAAACGGGTCGCTTTGGAGGAGGAGTACAGCTAATTGCTCTTGGTTAAGTCCAGAGAGCTCGTGGTTTTTCAGGACTTGGAAATTCTTTTCTGAGAGAACCTCATGAGAATATTTGCATAAATTCCTAGAAGAAAACATGACAATCGTCAGTGTTTCCACTTCACAAACAGTAAGAAAAAGAAACCATCCAGCTTGCAGAAGACAATTTTTTTTTTTTTTGTGTGTGTGTGTGTGTGTGTGTGGTGCTGGGGATTGAACCCAAGGCCTTATGCATGCAAGGCAAGCATTCTACCAACTAAACTATATCCCCAGCCCCCAGAAGATAATTTTGAAAGATAAATGTATGAAGCACATAGATTAGCATGTATTATTCATAAATTATACATGTGTATACACATGCTGACCTTAGTTATTGTAATACTTCTCTGAATAGTATCTCCTGGTAATCATTTGTGTATAGTTCAGAAAAGTGAAGAGGAAAAAAATGTTAAACAAACAAAAATCAATCTATTAGAAATTATTACCCATTGAGAAACGGAAAGATGATAAAGTCAAGAAAATAAGAGAGGTTCATTTACTTAACTTTTTTGTGTGTATGTGGTACTGGGGATTGAACGCAGGAGAGCTTAACCACGGAGCCACATCCCCAGTCCTTTTTAATATTTTATTTAGAGACAGGGTCTCACTAAGTTGCTGAGGCTGCAATCCTCCTGCCTCAGCCTCCCAAGCTGTGTGCCACCACACCTGGCTGCATTTACAACATTTTAATTATGTGAAATTGTTCATTGATTAATCTGTTCTGATTTATATATCAGTGTATACCTCTATTACTTGTGACTAAACATGAATAGAGGAAGCTCTTTATATTCAAACTACTCCACCGAAAAAGATGGAAAAATCTTCTTTTCTTTAGGTCACCAATGAATTATGTCAGCAGTGTCCAATGCAACATTCCAAGATGATACAGTTGACCTACAATCAAGATTTTGAATATTTAAGCCATGCATGGCAACTGAGCACTTGATATAATCACACTGAAATCTGAGAATTGCTGACTTAGAACATGGAGAAACCCAAAGAACACTGGTGCTCGCCTCAAACAAGCATAATTTGACAGTTATCAATGTCCACTTATTCCACTTCTTAGTTTACATATCCCTACATATATCATGGAAATCCTCAGGTTTATGGTTTTAATAGTTATTGATATGATGGTCTACTAAAATTTTCTAGTTTGGACAGCCATAATCAAATTGACAGACAGGTAATGGCCCAGACTTTCACTATTTAAGTAGAGGGAATACAATTATCTGTGTACAAATAGCCCTCCTTTTTTACATTATTTCCTTGAGAGCTATTCCCTTGGGAATATTGCCTCAAGTGATACAGTAATTTTCTTGACAGCTTGTTTCACTTTGATCCATTGGTCTCTGTAAGACATGCCAGCCATTTGGCAGTGTCTATTTCCCCACAAGCACATTAACTTTTATCAGTTTTACTACTTCAGTAGGTATAGAGTAAACTTATACTTTTACTAATGCCCACTTTTATTATGAGCAAGACTGAAATATTCTTTTTTTTTTTGAGAGAGAGAGAGAGAGAGGGAGAGAGAGAATTTTTTAAATATTTATTTTTTAGTTTTCGGCGGACACAACATCTTTGTTGGTATGTGGTGCTGAGGATCGAACCCGGGTCGCACGCATGCCAGGCGAGCGCGCTACCACTTGAGCCACATCCCCAGCCCCTGAAATATTCTTAAATGTAGGTGTGAAGCTTGTGTTTCCTCTCATTAATATTTGTTTCTATTCTTGAACTGTTTACCTAATAAAGATACTGATCTGCAGATTTGCAAAGGTTCTTTATATTTCTTTAATATCCATTTTACCTATCTTGTTTATTTCAAATAGTTTTGCATTTCTTTTTTCATTGAGAATTGATTAAGGTTGTCATTGCTAAATATTGATACAATCAGGTCCTCCCCATTCACCACTCGTAATTTAGCCTATTGTTTAACAGTTGGGAAAATAATTCATATGCACACCACTTTTCTCTCTCTCTCTCTCTCTCTCTCTCTCTCTCTCTCTCTCTCTCTCTCTCTATGAATTGAACCCTGTGGTGCTTAACCGCTGAACCATATCCCAGCCCTTTCACTAATATAAAGTTTAGAGACAGGGTCTCACTGAGTTGCTTAGGGCCTCACTAAGTTATTGAGGCTGGCTTTGAACTTGTGATCCTCCTGCCTCAGCCTTCAGAGCTGCTGGGATCATAGGTTTGGGCCACCATGACCAGCTTAATACTAATTCTTTAAAATATCTGAAACTTACTAATGACAAAGATTGTCAAAGGGGGATATATGTGTTTTGTATCAATTTTTCAATAACTTCTATTAAATGATTCCTTTGTTGTTATCCTGGACTATTGTACATTAATCTTTTATAAAGTTTAAAACTACTGGAACCCCTACTGTGTATGTGTGCACGTGTTTGTTTTATCATTCTGCCATTTTACTTTGAAACCAATACCATAATACCATATAATTCAAAGGTCTTTTATGCCATATAATTCAAAGGTCTTTTAAAGAGTAATTTACGATATTGTTAGCTCACTCCTTTTTGCTTCAGTGTGCTTAACTGTTTCTCCTTAAAATTTTATCAAAGTTTTGTCAACAGCATAGCAGAGATCTTATTTCTGTTAACCCCATAAATCCCACTGCATATTAAACATGTCGTGTTAACTACCTTAAATTTTCTGATTCAGGAACCCAAGATACCTCTCTACTGCTTCTGTTTTCTCAACTTTTAATTAAAAAATTTCCTTTAATAATCGTCTCCTTTTTCCCAAATATTAAATATTATCTGATGCCACTATTATTTTTAGTTGTTTGTCGCTGATAAACAGAAATGCAAAATGACCTTATTGAAATTGGTGATTTTTCAAAAATGTAAACGTCTAGACAAAAGTTATTTTCTAAGCATTAATTGTTAAAGGTCACTTATCCAAATATTGCCTGTGTGTGAAACATTTCTGAAACCCTCCGGAATTGCCTTCAGATCTAGCAATAGAACTTCTAACAAAAAAAAAAAAAGCCACAGAATCAACAACCCTGTCAGCCACCTGCTGAGCTCTGGCGCCCTGGCCAGCCATGCCATGTACCATGATTCATGAACAGCTCAAGGGCAGCTGGTCAGTCTCTGGCAACAGCCTCTACCCAGCCATTTTCCCAGGCAAGGCTTCTCCTTGCTTTCTCCACCAATGACCTTGGCTTTCAGCATGTTTCTGGCGCTCCTTGATAAGGCAGACCTCAACTATCTGCTGACTTCTGGATTGGGCTCTGTGGTTTCAGATAACTGCTCCCGACCGACCAACCTCCACCTCCCCAAACCCCCTGCAGCTGGGCTAAGACTCTGCCTTATCCTTTACTGCCCCAGCCCACAGGTCGTCTCCTGCTGCCTCCAGTCAAAGCAGAAATGGCTCCATCATATCTTGACCAGACCTTGTGAGGCATCTCACTCCCTGGTTCTCAGAACACTGCCATCAATGTTCCTGTTGATATTGATCTGAAAATGATATCACTAAAACACTCCCATGGACAGACTAAGGCTCTGCCATCTGGCTCTGAGACATTGATTAACTGTTGGCCACTGGAATAAGGAATCCCTACTTTCCCTTGGGATCCAGTCCAGACATCCGGAACATGGAGCCCAGCTGATGGCATCTCTTGCAGGTCACATGGAGATGCAGGATTGGTTGTGCCTGTCCTTACCAAGGACATGTCACTCCCAAAGTCCCTGAACTCACCGCTTTCTCTAAAAACCCAAAAGCAGCCAGGCAGCTTAATGGAGATCTGCTTGGAACCCTGAGTGACTAGGACTTTCCAAGCCCACCCAGGTCATTTGTGTCTGGAGGAAGAGTCACACCTAGCATGCACTGCACTGGCTGGAGTCCCCGACATTACCCCAGTGATGGCCCAGTTACACTTCTCGTTTCTTGTCTTGGGCCTCCAGAAGACTACTTATTCCTTCAGATTCCATCTACTTAAAACCTGTTTCAAACTGCAACATGTATGTCTAGCCTTGGTGGCCCTACACCTGGTGGCCCACTGTTTCTCCACATTCCCCAGACGTCCCCCAACTGCTTCTTAGGGGTTTTATCTTTGCCCTAATTGCAGCACATTGATCAGCCACCAAGGAGGGGCAATTTGTCCTCACATTCTAGTTGGGGGCAAGCACAGAGTGACAGGAACTTTACATCTATTACTTAATTTAGCTATCAAAATAATCCTATTTTGGGAAACCAAAGCTGAAAGATGAGAAGTTAAGGGTGACTCAGATAAGGGGAGATCTGATTGTTGAACTCTGATCTAACAAAAAAAAAAGATCTGAGACTTTTCTAAATCAAAAAGAAGAAAAATTATCATTTTGGATTATTGAAGCCACTATTCCTCTTTACTGCCTTTTTTTTTTTTTTTTTGGTGGGGGTGGGATACCAGGGACTGAACCTAGGAGCACTTAACCATGAGCCACATCCTCATCTCTTTTTGTTTTATTTTGAGATAGGGTCTTGCTAAATTGCTTAGGGTTGTGATAAGTGGCTTAGGCTGGCTTTGAACTTGCAATCCTCCTGCCTTGGCCTCTTGAGCTGCTGGGATTACAGGTGTGCACCACAACGTGCCTGGCTCTACACTGGCCTCTTGAGGACTAATACTTCTCATAGTGTGGTCCTGGGTACAGCCTCCTCTGCATCAATCTGAGGTTGCATAAGAGCAAATTGTGGGGGTCTCCTTCCAGACCTACCAGGTGATATTAAAAACTTTTAGCATTCATTGGGATCATGTAGAGGATTTGTTAGAACAAAACAACCAGGCGCAGTGGCACACGCCTGTAATCCCAGCAGCTTGGGAGGCAGAGGCAGGAGGATTACAAGTTTAAAGTCAGCCTCAGCAATTTAGCAAGGCACTAAGCAACTCAGTGAGACCTGTCTCTAAATTTAAAAACAAAACAAAACAAAACAAAAACAGCCCCAGAATTTGTGAACCACTGGTCTGGGGGCACTCAGAACTGACGTGTGTGGCAAGCTCCCAGATGGTCCACCCAGCAAGTTCTAGGGCACACTAGAGTATCAGGGGCTCAAGGGTGCCTCCCACAAGGGAACAATGGGCCCTACAGAAGGTTGGTTAGAGCTGCAGGACTCCCCAATTCCCAGAGTTGCCCAGGACAAAGCAAATACTAACAGAGTTCTGGGTGTACTTGGAGCTGATAAACTTCAAGCAAACTGCAGGAGTTGGGATAGGAAATGGTAACTTTTAACAAAGGATTAGAGATGGCCTTGAAAGTGGCAGAATAGTCCCTCTTTCAGGAATCCCAGGCCTAAAACCTAAAAACAAATGACCTTTTCACTTTTCCATTCCAAGCACAGGGAAAAAAAAAAAGTTATTTTAAATCAGGCAAAAAGTGCCCCCCCCCGCCCTGCCCCCCGCCCCTGGGTGCCAACCAAAAAGCCAGGCTCCACAGTGCTTCTTATCCCAACAACACGGGTCATTAACTAGAGAGTGTTTAAAAATACCTGACCCTGGGCCACACCCTCAGACATGGGTTTAATCTGAGCAGAGCTGAACCTCAGGTGATTCTAATGTGCAGTCAGGGCTAAGAATCACTGGTTGGGCTTGTCACATCTGATTCTGGGTTAGGCTCCTGAACTGGATGTTCGCCTCTGAGCCCTTGGGCTTTGCAAGTCAAGTAAACACAGGGCCAGCTCAACAGCAGACCAAGCAGAAACCAAGAGAATCTGGAGAGTAACTGGTATTGAAATACCCCTTTCCTTTCTCCTCCTCAACCTTCTCTTCCCCCATACCCAACAGGTGGATGAAAACAGCTGACTTCTGTAGAAAACAGGAAATAGTTCACCATAATGTAAGCCAGGTAGAGAAAGAACCAGGATATGTGGAAGATAAAATCTACAGAACATTATTCTAATGAATAAAATGTCAGGGGACTAGGGGTGGAGCTCAGTGGCAGAGTGCTTGCCTAGCATATGTGAGGCACTGGGTTTGATCCTAAGCACCACAATAAATAAATACATAAATAAATGAAACGAAGGTATCATGTCCATCTACAACTAATAGATAAATAAATAGGAATAAAATGTCAGGAATCAAAAAACAACCCTACCTATTGATTCATGTAATTCCAACAATTCAGGAGGCTGAGGCAGGAGGATTGTGAGTTCAAAGCCAGCCTCAACAATTTAGCAAGTCCCTAAGAAACTTAGTGAGACCCTGTCTCAAAAGAAAATATAGGGGGCTGGAGATGTGGCTCAGCGGTAGCGCGCTCGCCTGGCATGCGTGCGGCCCGGGTTCGATCCTCAGCACCACATACCAACAAAGATGTTGTGTCCCCCGAGAACTAAAAAATAAATATTAAAAATTCTCTCTCTCTCTCTCTCTCTCTCTTTGAAAAAAAAAAAGAAAATATAGGGGCTGGGATGTGTCTCAGTGGTTAAGTGCCCCTGGGTTCAATCCTCAATACCAAAATAAGTAAATAAAATAACAACCCTAATAAAGTACCATTTTAAGGCCACTACTCTCTTTATGTTGGTACTTCTCATGTTCAAGATTAGATTGCTGATGGGGGGGGGGCATGGGGAGAATGGAAGAATTTTGATTGGGCAAAGGGGAGGGAGAGGAGGGGAGGGAGCCTGGGGACAGGAAAGATGGTGTAAGGGGATGAACATCATTACCATAGGTACAGGTATGACTGTACATGTGGAGAAACCTGTAGCACCACTATATATATATATATATATATATATATATATATATATATACAATCAGAGAAATGAAAAATTAATTATGCCCCATTTGTGTACAATGAATCGAAATGCATTCTGCTGTCCTGTATAACTAGTTGGAACAAATAAAAAAGATTAGATTGTTGTCTTATGAAAGTGTCAGGATGGTTCACTGCAGCTGGAACCCCTGGAAAGGCAGGGAAAAACAGAGTGGCCAAGACAGAATACAGACGCTGTGGAGGGGAGACAAAGGTGGAGCTGGGAGCACTGGCCATAACCACACTGCAATACAGGCAGCTGCTAGGCACAGTGCCATCACTGTAGCCATCACTGCAGCCATCACTGCAGCATGGCCCAGCCCGAGCTGCAGGTCTCTGCCTGGGAAGAGGAGGCCAGAGACTGCAGAGGGCAACAGGAGGGGATCCAGGCCCACTAAGGATGGGGGTAGGGGTGCGGGGTGGGGAAAGAGGCTCAAAATCTGTGCAGGTTCTACAGTTGCACCAAGAGTGGGACAAATAGCATTGGTACCACCAAACATCATCTCTCTGTTGGGGACAACTCCCCGGTCTGGACATTTCTCTAGTGGTTTGCAAACATTGCTGCCTGGTACAACGTTTGTAAAATGTAGCTCGGTGATAGAGCTCTTGCCTACCCTGCCTGAGGTCCTGGGTGCAACCCCCAGCACCACAAAGAAATGATCAACAAATAAGAAAATCCAGACCCCTCCCCACCCCCCAACTCATCTGCTAATTAAATCACAATGTCTAGGTGCAGGAGCCAGACATCAGTGTTTTTGAAAGTGTTTGCAAGTGACTCCAACATCACAGAAGGACTGAGAGAAAGCCTAGGAAGGGAAGAGACTAAAGGGCAGGAGGTGGTGGCAATGTTGCCAGAAGTCTGGATGATTAGCGAAAGTAGGTCACACAAGCCTCCTCTCCTGTCACATGTCTCTTCTCCCCACCCAGATATAAATTCCTTTGAAAGCTAAGATTAATAATAAAAACAAACTAGAGAGGAAGATTAATAACTAGTTAAGGGTATTTGAGGGTTCCATTTTAGCGAGACAGGAAGGGGAATGAACACTTTGTTGCCGGCTGGCCAGAATGCCAGAGGCTTCCTGTGTGTCTTAGTTATGTCACATAGAGTAACTGGTAGGTCACCTTAACATTTGAGAAAGCACTACTTTTGAATCTTTTGTTCACTCTGCTCCAAACAAATCATTTCTCTTTTACTTCCTCAAGCTGGGAAAGCACATAACACTGCTTTAGCAATCAGCCAGAAAGCACCTCTCAGGGTACCATTTGTTTCTGAAAGTGTGGTTTGGACCCCTGCAAAAGAATCCTTCAGGGCTGCACCCATCCCTTCTGAACCAGAATTTCCCCTGTGTTACTCAGGAGCCCACAGTTCAGTAAGCTCCCCACCTGGTTCACAGGCACATGGAAGTTCGAGAAGCACAGTTTGAAAACTGAGTACCTGTACACCTGGACATTATTCAAAACAATCTGTCAGGGAGAGGAGGAAATGCTGCAGCTCATTATATTTTTTTTTTAATCTAAGAAAACAGAAATCATGGCCTGGACTGAAAGAACTGGTGGGGGTAGGATTAACCAGTTAACTGAGAAGAGGCACAACAAGCCCTTTAGGGCTGATGAAAACACTCCATACCTTTTCCTGCAGTCTTGCCACAGGGTATGTGTCCACTTGTCAGGATTCTTTACACTGTTCACTTTAAAATGGTATATTTTAGGGCTGGGGTTGTGGCTCAGTGGTAGAGTGCTCGCCTAGCAAGTGCGAGGCCCTAGGTTTGATCTTCAGAACCACATAAAAATAAATAAAATAAAGGTATTGTATCCAACTACAAATAAAAAGTAAATATTAAAAAATGGTATATTTTATTCAATATAAATGTTACCTTGATACAGTTGATTTAATTTTTTTTTTTTTGGTACCAGGGATTGAACCCAGGGGTACTTACAAATGAGCCACACCCCCAGCCCTTTTTATACTTTATTTAGAGACAGGGTCTCACTAAATTACTTAGAGCCTCGCTAATTTGCTGTGGATGACTTTTTTGGGGGGTGGGGCAGGGATTGAACTAACTCAGGGGCACTCAACCACTGAGCCACATTCCCAGCTATTTTATATTTTATTTAGAGCCAGGGTCTCACTGAGTTGTTTAACTCCTCACCGCCTCACCATTGCTGAGGCTGGCTTTGAACTTGCGATCCTCCTGTCTCAGCCTCCAGAGCCACTGGAATTACAGGCCTGCACCACTACACAGGGCCTAAAAGACCTCTTTTAACTTAATGTAGCAAGTTGGTCTGAAACATTTAAGTTCTTTTAGTATGGAAAATAGTTATAAGATCAAAAGCTGGGTCTCTACTTTCTTCCCCAACATTGAGTCAGCCTCCCTGCTCCAACTTGGTTTCTGATTTCTCACTGGGCCTCAACTCCTAGGTCTTCCTAAAATCTTTGATTCCTTTTCCACACTCATTTGGCGCCTTGGCTATTTCAAAGTACCTGCAGGCAAAGATCACAGATTCCTGTTTGAAAGTCAATATGGTCAAAAGAGTATGAAAATCAGACCCATTTTACGGATGGGAAACAAACATCACTTATTTTAAATGTTTATTTTTTTGCCATTGCTATATTATTGCAAAAAGTAGTATTTTGTTATTGGGTGCTTATTTGTCACTACATAAGATTTCATCATGGTCCTCAGTACCCCTTACAATCCCATTGAATTTCTTAGCTTAATTTCTGCAGAACACCACAGATATTGAAAGTCAACTATGATCACATTAAAATGAAAAAAAAAAAAATTGAAGCAAACCTGAAAAGAAAACAGAAATTCCCAAATGATTCTTACAAGGTGTACCCCTTTGTGTCATGATATTGCAGAAAACAGCATATCTCCAAGGCTCCCACCCTGAGAGCAGGATTACACAGACAGTGCAAATTGGGAACAGAAAGAATTTCCAGGAAGATTCCTGGGTAAATACCTTCACACAAACAACAGGGCTCACAGGCAAGTAAAATGCACACCTTGAGGGGCTGGGGTTGTGGCCCAGTGGTAGAGCGCTCGCCTAGCACGTGTGAGGCCCTGGGTTCAATCCTCAGCACCACATGAAAATAAATAATAAAAGTATTGTGTCCAACTATAACTAAAACTAAAATATTAAAAATAAATAAATAAATGCACACCTTGAAAATGTCATACTTAGAAATAAAACAGGCTCAAGAGGACATATATTAAGTAATTCCATTTACAGGAAAAGTTCAGAATCCACAGACAGAAAATAGATTGAGAGGTTGGTGGCCAGGAGCTGGGGAAGGAGGAGTGATGGCTGATGGGTGTGGGGATTCTGCTGGGGGTGATGGAAATGTTCTGGAATTTGATAGTGATGATGGTTCCGCTCATGGGTGTGCTGACTGACTCTGAATTAATCATTTTAAAATAGTTTTAGCTATTTTTTAAAATGGCAAATAAATAAGGTTATTACAAACAAAAATAAAGAGAGCGCTAAGATGACCAAAAAATAAAATGCAAAGCAGCATTATCAAGTAAGACAATTAAAAAAAAAATTATAGTTGTAGATGGACAACATGTCTTTACTTTATGTTTAATTTTTTTTAAATGTTTATTTCTTTAGGTGTAGATGGACACAACACAATGCCTTTATTTTTATGTGGTGCTGAGGACTGAACTTGGGTCCCTCCCGTGCTAGGCGAGTGCTCTACCGCTGAGCCACAATCCCAGCCCCTATGTTTAATTTTTATATGGTGCTAAGGATTGAACCCAGTGCCTCAACTTCTGCTAGGCAAACACTCTACCACTGAGCCACAACCCTTTTTAAGGCATATTACCTGCCTTGTAAAATTATCTTACTTGGGCTGGGGCTGGGGTTCAGTGGCAGAGTACTTGCCTAGAGTGCGTGAGGCACTGGGTTCGATTCTCAGCACCACATAAAAATAAAGGTCTAACAACAACTAATAAAATATTTTTTTTAAATAAAGGGCCCAACCCACTAACATATTAACAATTAAAACTACATTGTGCCCACCTGTAATACCAGTGGCTCAGGAGGCTGAGGCAAGAGTATCACCAAGTTCAAAGCCAGCCTCGGCAACTTAGGGAAACCTTGTCTCAAAATAAAAAATAATATGGGCTGGGGATATGGTTCCGTGGTAAAGTGCCCCTGGTTTCAATCCCTGGTACCAAAACAAACAAACAAACAACAACAAAGTACACATTGAGACACAATTTCATATTCCCTGAATTGGCACAAATTTTAAAAGGTCCATGATACCACTTGGCAAGACTGTAAAGCAAGGATGTGTGATATTGGTCAAAGTATATTGTTAAATTGTGTATTGTATACATGTGGAAATATGTAACAACAAATTCCATCAGTATGTACAACTATAACACACCAATTTAAAAATGTGGGGGGAAAAGAATATAAAGCAAGGGAATATTCAGATCTGGTAAAAATTCTACTTGGCAAACACACTTTGGAAAACAATTTGGAATTATCTCATAAAACTAATGGTAAGTATGGGAATTCTACTACTAGATAGGAAAAACTCCAATACATGTACATAAAGAAACATATACCAGAATGTTCATATCACCATGGTCCAGTAGCAAAAAGTAAAAACAATCTCCATCTTGAGAAAATGGATATGTAAATTGTGCATATTCAAACCAAAGAAAACTTCACACTTCAATGAATCAGAGTAGTCCCGTTCTAAAACCTGTAGGGCCCATTGCAAGGCTAGAGACAGAGGCCTTCGTATAAATGTTTAAATATCCAATAGTAATAAATCAAGCTAAGAAGGTGCAAATCGAACACGTTCTTGCTGCCTATCTTAACAAATATGCTTCGTGTGATCAGGATGGCCAACTAGAATTCTTGGATGGCTCAGAGTTTTATGACAGAACATAGCAGAATGGAGGAAGCCAGCCCCAACTCCAGTCCACCACTTCTTTCTTTTCCCACCTGGGCTCTGTCCTACACCTCTAATGCTGTCATCCAGAGGCAAGGGACATGCCAGCCTATGCATGCAAATTCCTTCAACCCATGTGTAGAGACCCAGGAAAGAAGTATACACAAGCCCTGGAAATGGGTTTGAGAATTCCAGGGACAAGACAATCCAGTGTATGGCGTAGGCTCAAAGTGGAACCACAGGTTCAAGATGGGCATAATTCTATGACTCCTCAAAAAGTACGTAGAAAAGGAACTAAAATTAAAAAAAAAAAAAAAGTACGTAGAGATACAACTGGACAAAGATGGATCTGAGGCCTATCAATCCCAGGGCCCAGAGCAGAAAAAGATAGAGAAATAGAGCACAATATAGCAGGGGTAAGTCTCAGAAGCATCATATTGAGCAAATGACAGCAAACACAGCAAGCACAGTGTCATTGGGTACCCATAGGGAATCTTGTTTCAGAACCTCCCCAATCCATGGATACCCAAGTTCTTTATAGAAAATAGTGTAGTAGGACTGGGGATGTGGCTCAAGTGGTAGCACGCTCGTCAGGCATGCGAGCAGCCAGGGTTCAATCCTCAGCACCACATACCAACAAAGATGTTGTGTCTGCCGAGAATAAAAATAAATAAATAAATATTAAAAAAAAAAAAAAGAAAATAGTGTAGTATTTGCATATAACCTATGAATACCCTCCAATATATTTTACATCATCTCCAGGTTACTTACAATATCTTATACAAGCAATGTAAACTTTATGTATATTGAATTGTTTAGAAAATAATGACGAGCAGAAAAATGGCTACATGTGAGCTGGGCTACAGCTCAGTGGTAGAGCACTTGCCTGACATGTGTGAGGCACTGGGTTTGATCCTCAGCACCATATAGAAAGAAAGAAAGAAAGAAAGAAAGAAAGAAAGAAAGAAAGAAAGAAAGAAAGAAAGAAAGAAAGAAAGAAAGAAATTGTTTACATCTAAAAAAATATATTTTTTAAAAAGCAGGTACATAATCAGTTTAGATACAATTCCACCCTAATCCCTCGAATATGTTACATCTGCACTTTGTGGAATCCACAGATGGGGAACCCATGGATATAGAGGACTGATACATTTGTACTCTCAATATGAATACCATGTACAGGTTTGCAGATTTGAAAACAGTCAAAACAATCCTAAGTATTGCTTATAAATACAAAATATTCGGGAAAATAATACATGCATGAGAAAAGTAATCAACAAATAAAAAACAACATTTCCCTCTAGGAAGGGAGTAATGGTCAAAGAAGAAAATTCAGGAAGATGAAAATGTGTAATATCCTATTTCTTCAACTGATTGGTGGGTACCAGATCTTCACCATATTCTTTACATATTTTCTAAGACTTAAATATCATATAATAAAATTTTAAATTTTTTTTTTTTTTTTTTTTTTTTTTTTTGGAGAGGAAAGGTAGAGAGAGTACTGGGAATCAAACCCAAGACCTCATATACCTTAAGCACATACTCCACCACTGAACTACATCCCCAGATCAAGAAAATTCTTCTTAAAAAGAAAAGAAAAATCTTCTTAAATTAAAACAATAGCATTTCATATCTTTCCAAATGGCATATATCAAAAAAAGTCTGATGGGCCGGGGATGTGGCTCAAGCGGTAGCATGCTCGCCTGGCATGCACGGGGGCGCTGGGATCGATTCTCAGCACCACATAAAAATAATAAAGATATTGTGTCCACCTAAAACTAAAAAATAAATATTTAAAAAAAGAGTCTGATAATATCAAGTGTCATTTAGCCAGAAAATGGAGAAACTGGGACTCTCAAACACACAAATATAGATTGGTATAACCACATTTAATTCTGATTTGTCAGAAGAATTGAAGCTGTATAATCATTCAACCCAGCAATTCTACTTCCTAATGATCTGCTCTAAGGATGCTGTTGCCATGAGCACCTAGAGACCCATGTGTATTCCTGGCAGTATGGTTTGCTGGAGCAAGAAACTGTAAATATCCATTGCCAGGGGAATAGTTAACTGAACTGTAGTGTAAGTCATATGTTGAAATGCTATTCAGTAGTTAAAAATGAATTAAAAGGGCTAGATATGTAGCTCAGTGGCAAAGTGTCCCAGTGTTTAATCCCCAGTACCAAAAAGAAAAAAAATAGAAGAAATTAAAAGTGTAAACATTCATTCTGAGAGATGTTATAAGCTTATTAGATTATATATCCTTTTTCAAATTTTTTTCTAATTAGTTATAGATGACAGCAGAATGCATTTTGATTCATTTTACACAAATGGAGCACAACTTTTCATTTGTCTGGTACACAACAGTCACACCTTTCATACAATCATACTTGTACCTAAGGTAATGCTGTCCATCTCATTCCACCATCTTTCCTATCCCCCTGCACCCTCTCCTTTATATATCCTCTTATATAATTTCTACTACATATTCAGAGTATGTATACTATGATGCTTGTCATCATCTTTGTGCATTTCAGTATGTTTCTTTCAATATGAAACAGCCAACGGGTCCTTCTCCCATCTACCCACCCCCACCCAAAAGGGAAAGGCAAAGGCATACAAACAGGAAAGAGCACAGAGGAAACACCCACATTGGCAGAAACCACAAAGCAAGTCGAAGACTCAGACAGCCTAGTTTAAACAGTTAAACAGAAGCCATGCTTGCAAATAATAACTTAAATTAATAAAAGGTCATGCTTCATACAGAAACTGGACAATGGAAAGAGGGCTAGGATTGTGGCTCAGAGGTAGAGCACTCGCCTACCATGTGTGAGACACTGGGTTCAATCCTCAGCACCACATAAAAATAAAGATATTGTGTCCACTTATAACTGAAATATTAAAAAAAAAAAGTCATACAGATCAGGTTCAAATAATTAATTCTTCCAAAGACCTCTATGTCCAAGATTCATAAGAGGGGTTTACGGGCTGGGGATGTGGCTCAAGCGGTAGCGCGCTCGCCTGGCATGCATGCGGCCGGGGTTCGATCCTCAGCACCACATACAAACAAAGATGTTGTGTCTGCTAAAAAATAAATATATAAAAAAAAGAGGGGTTTATAATATCTACCCTAGGAATTACTAAAAAGACAAATTTGAATACTAGGGGCTGAGGTTGTGGCTCAGCAGTAGAGTGCTCCCCTAGTAAGTGAGAGGTGCTGGGTTTGATCCTCAGTCCCACATATAAATAAATAAATTAAATTAAGTTAATAAAAAATTTTGAATATTGTCTCTACTGTGGCTTTCATAGAGCTTGGTACATAATTATTTGTTCAATAAATAATAGTTACTGTTTGTGTCAGAACTGGGATTTGAACTTCATGTATGGGAATATATTTCAGCAAAACAAATAGAAATATTCAAACTGATGTACCAGAACAAATAATTATACAACACTTAATCAAGCCCTGCTATCAACTAAAATGCATGGCTCAAAGCAATGCAAAAGGAAAGAGAAACTACAGAATAGGAGAAATCCTATTTAAAACAGTAGTACTGTAGAGGAAGTTTTATCCAGCAAAAGGCAAATTATCTCCATGTAAACATAGAGCAGTTTACTGAACTGAATGGTAACCTCAATATGGGTATTGATTGATTAGCAGAAGTCATTAGCCAATGATTCACAAAGAAAATCCTCAAACTTGCAAGTATCACTTTTTAGAAAACAAAGTTCTGTGTAATCCCTAAATTCAACAGCAATATAAAAGGAAATTTTAAATATAGTTAAACCAACAAATGTAAGAAATAAGATTTTTATCACTCCATTAAAAAAAGAAAAAACAGATCGTGTTTTTTCCCTCTTTGGAGGGACCATCTAAAAATTTGTACAGACAAAATAGTCCCTAAATTATAGATAATGGTTTTGTTTTTTGTTTTTTTTTTTATATATATTTATTTTTTAGTTCTCGGCGGACACAACATCTTTGTTGGTATGTGGTGCTGAGGATCGAACCCGGGTCGCACGCATACCAGGCAAGCACGCTACCACTTGAGCCACATCCCCAGCCCTAGATAATGTTTTAAAATACAGAATAGTGCAGGTTACCAACACACTTTAGGAGTTTAACATGGTTTTGACATTTCAAACCTGGTGAAAAAAATTTTTAAAGATAAAATAAAATCTATAAAATGAAAAATCCTAAACATATTGTGTACAACAAATTGAAACAAAGTATCTAAACATATTAGATACATAATATCTCAAAACAATTATGGATTTGTATGTATAGGTTTGTTTCCTGGAAATACAAGTTGGGTTTATAAAACAATCAAGGAAACGTGAATACCAACTTGTTTTAGATGATAATAAAATTATAGTTTTTAGTAAAATGTGATCATCTTGCTGTGATTATGTTAATAAAATATATTTCTTATCTATTAAAGGTAAGTCATTATGAAGCAAATAACTGCAGGAATTTGTTTCAACACAACACATTGAAGACAACTGTGAAGGACTGAATAAATGAAACAAGACATTTTGTTGAATCCAAAATGATAGGTAGGAACATACATGGGGCTCATCAGTCTTCTCTCCACTTCCGAGTATGTTGAAAAACTCCAAAGAAAAAATTAAACTTAAAAAGTCAATAAAAACTAGTAAATAATTTTTCATTACAGAACAGATAAGAACAGAAAAAAAAAAGATCACAAAGCCTTCCAATCCTGTTATTCAGGGTGGTTCTAGAATGTTCCTTCCTTTTCTGTCATCTACCCACTTCCCCTCTTCTCATCCTGGGTGATTTCTTGTTGCTGGTGACTCAGATGACTGTCTCTAGACAAATAATTCCCCACATCTCAGAAGCAGACTTTCAAACTGTTGCCTCACAACATACTAAGTAAATATTTAAATAAGGGAGCACATATTCAAGCACTTTTTTAAAAAATTTAGAGTGAGCTGAAATAAACAAATAAAATTTTTTAAAAAAATTACCTCATCTACTTAGTCCATTTGAAATACACCTCCATTGCCTGTTTTGTTACATGTTTGAGGGGTTTTAAGGAGCAGTGGCCACAGGCATGCTCGGCAACGTCTGCATGCAATTGATAAGGTCCACATCTATAGACATTGCCGAGCATGCCTGTGGCCAGTGCTTGTACAGAAGTGCATGACTAGAATATGTTTTACTAGTGAACGCATGACCAAAGTTTAAGGACCACCATTTTGGACAGGTACCACTTACCGTTTTTAAGTACACCAAGTGTGAAAGTACTCTATCAAGAAAAAATAATTGAGCCAGGCACTGTGGCACATACCTATAATCCCAGCAGTTTGTGAGGCTGAGACAGGAGGATGGAGAGTTCAAAACCAGCCTCGGCAATTTAGCCAGGCTCTAAGCAACTCAGTGAAACCCTGTATCTAAACAAAATACAAAAAAGTGCTGGGGATGGGGCTCAGTGAATTCAATTCCCAGCTCTCCCTGAAAAAAAAAAAAAAAAAAAAAAGAAAGAAAGAAAGAAAGTAAAGAAAAAATAATTGAGTAGAAGTACCTAGGGACAGAAAAATTTGGGAGAAAAATGTGGCCTTAAAAACCATCATTAATTCAACAAGGCATTCTTTCGGAAAAGACAGATGAGCTGAGAGGCAATGAGAGACTTCACAAAAAAGGGTTTGGTGCTCTAGTATGTGAAGGAAGAGGATTAAGAACTTAAGGGGGGCTGGGTTGTGGCTCAGGGGTAGAGTGCTGGCCTAGCACATGGGAAACCCTGGGTTCGATCTTCAGCTCCACATAAAAGTAAATAAAGTTATTGTGTCCATCTACAATTAAAATAAAATATATATTTTAAAAAGTTAGGGCTGGGGTTGTGGTTCAGTGTAGAGCGCTTGCCTAGCACATGTGAGGCCCTGGGTTCAATCCTCAGCACCACATTAAAAAAAAAATAAATGAATAAAATAAAGCTATGAAAAAAAATTAAATTAAAAAAAAAAAGTTATGGGGAAAGTCAGAGAGCCTGCCTGGAGGGAGTTTGGCCCAAGGGCAGCTGTTGCTCAGAGGCAGAGATGGAAAAACTGGATTCAGAAGACAGGTCTGGGCAGTGGATACATATTTGGAAGCCATCTTTATAGATATGACAGCTGACCCCATAGGAGTGAGTTCTCTTAGGGAGAGATTTGGAAGACAACTAAATGGGTTAAGCCCAAGGTTATATATTTATAAGCATATAAATATATATATTTAGAAGGCATAAAAGAACAAACAGAAGCAGCAACTTGAGAAGTAAACCGCACCATTTCAAAACTATTTGAGAGAGTGATCCTGAGAAAGGGTGGGCCACCGCGCAGACGGCGGGAAAGGAGGCTGGGCGAGGTAACCTCCAAAGGGACCACTCAGGCCAGGTGGTGTGGCCACGCTCCAGATAGGAGAAAAGCGGTACTGAGGGCATAGAGGGGGCCGGGAATCGAGGACCGAGTAGAGCCCTGCGGCTCCCGCCAAGGAGCCGATCCAGGTGCGCAGCGCGGCTGGGCTGCTGGAAGACACAACCTGTCCAGAGAGGAGGGAAGCAGAAAAGAAAAAAAGTTTAAAGACGCCAGAAAGTGGAGGTATTTTCCTACGTTCCCAAGCCTGCCTTATCCAAAGTCTGTATTGTTAGGATTCAGGGCAAAAACAGGGCAGCGGGTGAGCCTCGTCCCCACTGGGCAATATCGCTTTGGCCATGTTCAAGGAACGGTCTGGGGGCGCTGGAAGGAAAGGAACCGCAAGGGTGGGATCGCGGGCGCAGCAGGGGCTCTCCACCAGAAGCAGAGAAGTGAGAGGATGAGGAAGAGGCCGAAAGTTGCAGGGGCCTGTCGAGGTCGCGCCTCTCCGGGAGCAGCGGTCCCCACGGTCCGGCGGATCAGGGCCACCGGGAGCCGCCCCTCCCTCCACGAGCACTCACCTCTCCGACTGCGAATAGTGGCACCGGCCCAGCAGGTTGAGTTTACAGAGATGCAGGTTTTCGCAGGCTCTCTGGCAGTACTTGCGACGGCAGACCCGGGCTCGAGTGGTGGCCACCACCGACCGGGTGACGCCGACCCTGCTGCCGGTCTCCAACACCACGAAGCGGTCGGGCCCGGCCGCCTCCAGCACCTCGCAGAGCTGCACCTCGGAGAGCGCGATCTTGTCGAGCAGCGCTTCCAGGGACATGCGGCCCCCGTGGGCGCACAGGATTTTGGTGATGAAACAACACACCTCCGGGTCAGCCATGGCGCGCTCGCCTGCTCGCTCGGTGCGCTGGCCTGGCCGCTGCGCGGGACTCGGCTCCGGGGAGAATCGAAACTTACAAGTGTGCCGGGGGCGGCCGCGGGCGGTGCCGTACGCCGAGTCCCGCGGTTTCGGTTTCCAGCTGGGCTCTAGGGTCAGGAGGCCAGGACACACCGACGGCGTCCTCGGTTCGGTTAGATCTGGGTCAGATTTAAAGTCAGCGGCGGGCGATCGAGTGAAGAGCCAACAAGCGCTGGCAGATTTACTGGCGACGCAGCAGCGCGAGGGCAGTCCCCTCTCGGTTCTAGGTTCGACGAGGGTCGTTCCCCAGCTGGGTACCGCGAGGCCTCCTCGGAACGAAGAGGAAGTAAAAATGGTCTGGGGCTCTGGTGGGGGCTTTTATAAACCAGCCCCAAAGGCGATGACGCGTCTCGATGGCCCACTTGAAGCGTCCTCTGGTTCTCTGCCCCACCCATCCCCGGAAAGAGCTGACCTTAGCGAGCGCTTCTTCTGGGCTGTACCTCCGGTGACAGAGAATCTTCGCTACCACTCCACGATTTAAAATTTACTTTCCTCACTTTGTACTTGAGAAAGTAACTTGAGAAATACGCACTGCCATCAAGTGGAGCCCGGAGGACACCGAGGTTCCCAAAATCTGGCCCCGGGGGCCCAGATCGCCATGCGCCTGATCTAGGACTGATGTGCACACTTTTTCTGACACCACCGACCCCTCTTAAAAGACAACGATTATTACTTTTTCTTTCTTTCATTCATTCATTCTTTCTGTGTCGAGGACTTTGTGAAGAACCACTTTTGACCCATTCTGGTCTTCCTATAATCGCCAACCTAAGTGCCCCACACCGCTGCTTAATCCCCCATAGCAAGAAGTCACAAGTGGGCGTGCTCAGACATAAGGTAAAATCGGTGACCTCCCACCACCCAGCTCCCCAAACTTGGCATGGATTTTTTAAGTGAAAGCCTTTGAGCTATAAAACATGCAGAAATAACTCTTGCCTTAACGTCTACCCTTATCTGACTGAAGCAGAACCTCCGGAAAATGCAGCCATTAACGCCCCAGTAAGAAGTTTCCTGCGTTCTCAGCTGCCTGGGAGACACTGCACCCTTCCATTAACATTAAAAATATAAATAAATAAATAAATAAATAAATAGCCCGAGGGCTTTTTTCCACAATCTCCTGTTGAAGCCCTAACCCCCATTCCTGCTTTTGTTGTATTGAGATATGTAAATCTTTACCTCAGAATAGTCCTTGAATTTCCCCTCACTGGAAGCTTCTGAGAGTACTTGTGAACTATTCTAATTTGCAGGGCCCCAGTGGGCTCAAGTTAGAAAAAGAAAAAGGTTTTCCTCCCATCATCCCAAAATAAAATAACTGAACCATTGATCAGAGAGAAAATAAGCCCTTTAAAAAAAAAAAAAAGATAACAACAGTAAGAAACTCCTTGTTGCCAAATTAGAAATTCTTCAAAAAGACAATTGGGAAATCTCAGTATGAAACTTCATGATAGTGGAACTGTGTCTCAGTGTACTATGCTATAAAAAACAGCCAAATTGGGGCCCACATAGGATCATCTGATTTCTCATTGCCTCTGGCTGTTGCTTCTATAGTTGTGTTTTAATCCACTTGGCTTTGTTTGTGGTCTGACAGGTTCCCAGGAGCCTTTTATTATTAAATCAATTAAATCAATGTGTTTACTATCTATCTACTTTGGGGCCTTTACATTAGTTAGTTCCTCTTATCATGCAGATATCTAAGAAGCAGCCTTTGCACCCAGGGTGCATGTATTTGGGAAGACTTGAACAAACTTTAATAGTAAGGGAGTTGAGTTGAAAGTGGTGGTACACACCTGGAATCCCACATACTGGGGAGGCTGAGACAGGAGGATAGCAAGTTTGAGGTCGGTCTCTGCAATTTAGCAAGACTCTCTCTCAGAATAAAAATTTTAAGAGAATTGGAGTTGAAGCTCAGAGGTAGACTACTCCTGAGTTCAAATCCTAGTAAAGAAAAGAAAAAGACCTATAATCCCAGTGGCTTGGAAGGCTGTACAGACAGGAGGATCTCGAGTTCAAAGCCAGCCTCAGCAAAATGGAGGCCCTGAGCAACTCAACGAGACCCTGTCACTAAATAAAATACAAAATAGGGTTGGGGATATGGCTCAGTGATTGTGTGGCCCTGAGTTCAATCCCTGCCCCTCCCCCAATAAAAAATAAAGAAAGAAAGAGAATCAGGAACCGAATCCTGATGCGATGGGCAGACAGGAGATTAAAGAATGAAGAGTCCAGCTTGGTGAGAGGTTTGGGAGCACAGATATATAATTCCCTTCACTTTGAAGTCATGAAAAACAATTTGAGTTATGGGAAAGAAGGACAAAGAAAACACTTAGAGAATTTTTTAAATATATATTGTCACGTGTCAGCTTCTCGGAAATGAGATAGTGACACTGACTCCATGTGCAGAAGATTTCCTGGGTGTCACACCAGAGGAAGCCAAGGGGGGAAGTGAGAGCCCTCAGACTTGCCTGCAGACCTCACAGTCTGCCAAAGCTCAGCCTGGGGCAGAAAAGGCTGGGCCCTTGTACCACTGCCTTCCTGTCATGGGCGGAGGCCACCAGAGAAGATGAAAGACCAGGACAGATCTGCAAGGAGCTGAAGCTGCAGGCTATGGGCTTAACATGCTCCTCTGAACGGGGCTGCAAACCCTGGGTTAAAGGGCAACCTGAGCGACACACTGCAACAGCAATAGTCCATCCTTTGTACCACATGGCTTTCCTTCTCCATTTGTATTTAGGGAACAGCTCTTTCAGAGCTTTACTTTTCACTAGAAAACTTAGAAGAGGACAGTTAATGGAATGAACTATGGTGCATGTCACCACAGGGGGTCTCAAGGCCACGACTGGTCCTCATCATTTCCTCATCAATTCCCCTCACCCTGAGCTACCACTCAGCAAATCTCAGTAGCTTACCAGATCAGGTGTCTCAATCCTCATTCCTATGCAATGTGAGCACATTCTCCAGCCAGGGTTGCTACTCCTGTCCTGTCCATCAACAGCCACTGTTAAGAAAAGGAGGACCAAAAAATAACCCAGCTGGGTGAGGCGGTACACGCCTGTAATCCTAGCGGTTCAGGAGGCTGAGACAGGAGAATAGCGAGTTCAAAGCCAGCCCCAGCAAAAATGAGGCACTAGCCACTCAGTGAGCCCCTGTCTCTAAATAAAATACAAAATGGCTGTGGATGGGGCTCAGTGGTCAAGTGCCCCTGGATTCAATCCCTAGTGCCAAATGAAAAAAGAAATAACCCATAACCCAAATAGGCCACGGGAGTACCACACGTATTCCACCAGGCCCATCGCATCACAGCAGTTCTACTTCCTTTGCTGACCAGCATCAATCACCTCTCATAAAATGGCCATTCCTTTTCTTACCCGTTAATCCCAGTCACTGGAGTTTTTAGGGAAAGGACCCCAGTTCCATGGGTGGTAAAACCAGGCTGAGCCACCCACTCCAAAACACCAACCCAAGCCACACCATAGCAAAGAGTGGAAAGGAGCGCTGATCAGAGGGGGCATGGGGGAGGGGGAGAGGTGACCTAAGAAGTCTCTTCCAGGGGCTGACCAGGACTTTGAGGTTTAACAGAAAAAAAGAACAAAAGCATGGCTCGGGGGCATGCATTGCACAGCAGGCCGAGAGGGTAATCTTGGTCAGGTAGAGTGGATCGTTATCTCAGGACTGGTTCTGAGAAGCTCCTGGACAGCCACCATGGCTTGAAGGGGTGATTGGGTTCTCTTAGTGAGAGGATTGCTCCTGCTTATGGGGGCTATATCATGGAGCAATCTGTTCTTCCAGGCTGCCAAGGCTTCCATTGCTGGGGGTAGTTTTGATCCTTTGTCACAAAGATCCTTATCTATCAGAATTGTTGTTCCTGGAATGCGAGGTAACTGCCGGAGAGAGAGTGGCTCAGAAGGGAAAAAGTCCACAAAGCAAATGGAGTCAGAGGGACAAAATGGAGGTGGTTAGGTCAAGGACTGGGCCCTCCTTTCCATTAGGAGGCCCAGTAGCCATCACTTGTAGTCCAATAGGATCTTGGCTGCGTCTCTGGGCAAGTGTATCCCTCTGGGGAACCAGGACCTCTCACTCTGTGGAGTCCAGAGTTGTGGGAACGGGAAAGCCCAGTGAGTCACTGGAATGATGTCCAGGGAAGCTGTTTGTACTTCTACACGTTCTTTCCAGATCCATGTGTCCTTTCTTTTGGGGACACACACTAGAATCCTATCTGATTCAAGGCGTATAGCATCATGTCCTGGAGAATGCCATCAGCACAGTGTGTCACCTCCACACTGCCACTTCTGCCACTCGCTTAGCTGGCTAGTCATCCATCTAGGAGCTTCTGTTTGGTGAGGTGGATGACCAGACATGCTCATAGGCTCACTCCTCACCAACTCCTATGCCAAAAGAGTGCTGTCTGGTGCGCTGCTGTGTCCTGTGAGATTCTTGTCTTTGAATCAGGCAATCTTTAAGCCTGCAGAGAGTGACGCTCTTGACACCTGCAGATAGGAAAGGCAACTCCATATCCACAACAAAGCAAACTCCTGGTCTTTCCAAGACAAAGGGGACTCCATGCAGTCTACAGATTACCAAATAGCCTACTGGTGTTCTTAAGGAGGAGAATTTAGCACTGGTCTTCATGTCCAGCAGATTGAACCTCCAAAGGTGGCAGCAACTATTTTCATTTTGGCAGGCAGTTGTCTATGCTGATAGGCTCTGGCGTTCCCTCCATCTCTCTCACCGTGTCATCTTTATTTGAGTACCCAACCAACAGCAGTGGGGGAGGAGACCATCACAAAAACTGGGAAAAGCATTATCCAGCCTAGTGATTTTGTCTGATTGGTAGGTGCATCTTCTGTGGTAGGCACTTACTAGTAAGCTCAACAGGGGATACAAACATCTTCCTCGTTTGTGATCCACCCATGCTTGCCTGTACACCAGACCTTCTTGTCTCTGATTCTCCAATCTCTTTCAGGGCCTCTATCCCCACAGGCAGCCTTCCTGTGTGAACCCAATTGCTATGGTTTGAATGTGATTTTAGCCAGCTTTTTCTCTGTTGTAACCAAAAGACCCAACAAGGACAATTTTAGAAGAGGAAAAGTTTGTTTGGGGGCTCACAGTTTAGGAGGTCTTAGTCCACAGGTGACTGCCCATAAATCACTTTTATTCTAACCTAAGGCCATTTTTCCATATCATGGGTGTGATGAGTACACTCTAAACTCCTTCCATCAGGGAGATTATCACTCATCACCCTTTTTAACAAGGCCTTCCTTGATGACACTGTAACATGGCTTCCATCCATTTTTAGCAGGATGCATGTACCATCACCCAACCTTGGTCTTTTCCCTTCCTCCTTTAGAGGTTTATGGAATTCCCTCATGAAGTAGGACAGAAGAGGCTGGGCACCTGAGGAATTTTCAGGAAGCAGGTTTATTGACTGCAGAGTTCAGAGGTGGCTCTCATCTAAGAATTCTTCCTCTGAACAATGAGTCTAGAAATTCTTTGACTTTATACCCAGTGGAGGGTGGGTTGTCTAGGAGGTTCATATGATAATTGCATCATCCTCTAGATAGACAGGGGTTTCATAAGTTGTTTTTTTTTTTTTTTTTCTGCAAACCTGGCATTTATAAACACAGAGGAAGCTACAAACCACAATGCCTTCTGCAGATTTTTGCTGGTAGCTCATATCAAAAATCTCTCTGATAGGGGCTGGAGTTTGGGCTCAGCAGCAGAGCGCTCGCCTAGCACATTTGAGGCCCTGGGTTCTATCCTCAGCACCACATAAAAATAGATAAATAAAATAAAGGTATTGTGTCCAACTCAACTAAAAAGTAAATATTTAAAAAAAAAAGGTATTGTGTTCAACTACAACTGAAAAAAAAAAAGCTTTCTGATGAAAAGAGGAACTAACATGCCATAAATACCGTGGGCATTTCTGCTTAGGAAGGGGATGTGGGGCAACTGTAGTCAATCACATGGAAATCTGGGTTACTTACTCATAAATCTTGCTTGGACTCTCTGGTCCTGCTTGTGATCAACCTCAGATGTACCAGATTCATCCAATGATGCCTTTAATACTGACCCTGCCTGATTTATGACTTGATGTGTCCAACAATATCTCACTTATCATGATGGTCAATTCTGAATTCATGGTCACTTGGTATTTCTGCCAAGGCCTACCAGAAGCTAGGAGCTGTTTTTCAAAAGGAGATTAAACCTTCAGTGCAGGGAACGGGAACTTGTTCTACAATCTTAGGGAAGTGAATTGTGATTCTTCTATTGGGATCTGCCACAGATGCCACCCTACATATATATGTTGTTTATTACTGACACCTGTACTAACCACACCTGCCCAGTTGTGTGGTCCAAGCACAAGGACTGTTTGTAACAGGCTGGTCCTGCTGCAGAGTTCTTTCCTGCTCTGGGCCCCACTCAAAGTTGGCAGCCTTCCTGTGTGAACCCAATTGCTATGGTTTGAATGTTGATTTAGCCAGCTTTTCTCTATTGTAACCAAAAGACCTGACAAGAACAATTTTAGAGGAGGAAAAGTTTATTTTAGGGTCTAACGGTTTAAGAGGTCTTAGTCCATAGATGGCCGGCTCCATTCCTCGGGGCTCCAGATGAGGAGAACATCTTGGCGGAGGTAGTGTGTGTGTGTGTGTGTGTGTGTGTGTGTGTGTGTGTGTGTGTGTGCTGCTCTAGACATGGAACCAGAAAGCATAGATAGAGATATTCCACTTAGAGTGAAGTGGCACCCCCTTTCTCCACAGAAAAGCCATCTTCACCATGGCTGATTTTAGGACTATCAGCAAAAGAGTCTCTGCAAAAGAGTCCAATGTAGATAAACTTCCTATTTTCGTGTCACCCTGTTTACTTGGCCACTGGCCGGGAAGATACCAGCACTCCAGGTGCTGGACAGCCCCTTACTAGTTTTTCACAAACGTTTCCAGTACAATACTTTGAAGAAATGTGTAAACAGGCCTCTGGCCTTGAGCTGGGCTTCACAGAGATGTCTACATTTTTAAGATAAGTTACAATTGGGCCCATGGTAACAGCTAGCAGGGGGAGGAAAGAGAGGGGAGAAGAAGCTCTCCCCTTCTCAGGTGTTGTCCTTGAAGGGTTAACTTGCCCAGAACAGTGAAAGCAAAAGCTGCTTTTATGTGAACTTCTGCAGACTGTGAACTTCTGAGCCCCTCCCCTTACACGCTGGGTATAAAACTCTGAAACTCCTTGAACTCGGGGTTCAGGGGATTGATTACAGCAAAGGCTGTACCCTCTGAACCTGGCTGCAGCCAAATAAAACTGTTTCGTGCTGTCTTCAGTGCCTTGCCTCGTTTGTCCCTACAACAAGAGGGGAAAAATACATATATGCCTCAAAAGCACGCCACCAGGGCTGGGGCTAGGGCTCAGCACTTGCCTGGCATGTGTTAGGCACTGGGTTCAATTCTCAGCACCATATATAAATAAATAAAAATAAAGGTCTATCAAATATATATATATATATATATATATATATATATATATATATATATATATATATATATATTTTTAGCGTATCACCAATGATGCACCTGTCCTCCAGCCACACCTTACTGCCTTCAGTTACTACCAGTTAATTGCTATCAGAGGGTGAATACACCAATTAGTTAAGACTCTCACAACTCAATGTCACCTCTAAACTTTCTTGCATTGTCTCACACATGAGCTTTTGGGGGACACCAAATCTAAACTATAACAAATGTTTACCCCAAAATATCATGTGTTGTGAACTTAATCCCCAAATTAATATGTTAGTGGTGTTTGGACGTGCGGTCTTTGGAAAATAATTAGAGTTAGATGAGATCATGAGCTGGGGCCCCCAAAATGGCACTATTGACTTTATGAAAAGCAGAAGAGGGGCTGGAGATATAGCTCAGTTGGTAGAGTGCTTGCCTCACATTCACAAGGCCTGGGTTCAATCCCCAGCTACACACACACACACACACACACACAAAAAAAAAAAAAAAAAAAGCAGAAAAAAGATCCATAGCAGCACAATGGTCTTGGATTTTCCAGCCTCCAGAACCATGTGCCAAATAAGCTTTTGTGTTTTTAAATTACTTGATCTCAGGTTATTTTATTATAGCAACAGAAAATGGACTAAGATGCCAGTATACAGGCAGCAGTGGTATTCATTGGTGTGAAATGTGTTTCCTCAAGAACCCAAAGATTCCTAATAGGGGGGCTGGGGATGTGGCTCAAGCGGTAGCGCGCTCGCCTGGCATGCGTGCGGCCCCGGGTTGGATCCTCAGCACCACATACAAACAAAGATGTTGTGTCTGCCAAAAACTAACTAACTAACTAAATAGACATTAAAAAACTCTCTCTCTCTGTCTCTCTCACACTCTCTCTAAAAAATAAAAAATAAATAAAAAGATCTGTGCCATTAATGACCAGTTTTCACATCTGTTAGTTAAAAAAAAAAAAAAGATTCCTAATAGGTTATATGCTCCTTCTTCTCAGCAAGGATATGAGATACAGAAATTTGTCTTTTGTTTTGGAGGGTACATCTGAGCACACTGATAGCTGTGGAATTTCTACATATTTTAATGAAGTGGCAGGTCAATGAATCTTCATAGGATTTAGCTCCCAGTCTCTGAAGCCCATGTGTCACACCGAGGTCTCTAACTTGCTCTCCACCTGTTTCTCATCCTGCCTCACCAATGCAGTGAATCAGTGAGATGCCAGGTGGGATGATCAAATGCTCCAGTTCCCTTTAGACTATATTATGACAGAGCACCAACCACCAACGAGTGAACACAGCTCTGTGGTCAAACACTTGTAAACACTTGTTATCCATTCCATGTGTGTTGGCACCCCAACTCCTGAAGTCGTGGAGAGTGCACCCCGAAGAATCTGAACACGGAATTCCTGTTTATTAGCTGAAACCAAGGAGGCTGGAAGGTTGATGGCAGCAGGACAGCCGTAACTCCTCAGGCAGGATGAGCCTGAATCAGGAGAAAAATAAGGCCCGACTGTACCACCTGCTGTATACTTTAGGTGCGTGTTTCCTGGCATTTTATGAGAACATATTCTGTTTTGTTACTGGGAAAATGTTTTCTTAGTGCTAGCAAACAAGTTAGTTGTTTTCAATATGTTATGCCATAGTTAAGATGTAACCTTACACTACCCTGTAAGAAATGAGCTATGCAAGAACAAGGCAGTCTGCAGCCTTGCAAGCTCCCCAGCTCCCCCAATAAACACACTGACAATTTTAGGATTCAGAGTCTTTCTACATAATTGCAAGACCCACTGCTCAGCAGTAGTTCATCCGAGACACACGTGAATAGGAACCTTTTGCTAAATGGGGTAGAACCAAATGCATTCACCAAATCAATGGCCACAAACCACAAACTGTAGGTTGCATAGATCTGCTCTGGCAAAGAACCCGATTCTTCATTGCTTTCATTTTTGTTGATCCCTCTTGGGTTTTTATTGTTACGGTTCATGATTGTTTTACTGGGAGATGTGAGCATATTGATACACGTCCCTCGGAGATCAGTAACGGGGGTTCTTGTTCCCTGTGTTGCAGAATGAACCACAGAGAAACACTGAGACCGGCAGAGAGAACAAGTTTTACTTAAGAAAGTGATAGATGAGGCTGGGGTTGTGGCTCAGAGGTAGAGCGCTTGCCTAACATGCGTGAGGTTTCGATCCTCAGCACCACATACATATAAAGATACTGTGTCCACCTATAACTAAAAAATAAATATTAAAAAAAGAAAGTGCTAGACTCCTCCAAAAGGGAGGGGCCTCAGAGCCAAAAGCCTGTGGAAGGGGTGGGATTTGCTTTCTTATAGACCCCAGAACCACTCTCTTTAACTATTGTCTTCTCTTTCTTCCCCATATACATGAGTGGGAGCAAGGGTGCAGAGGGTAATTGTTAGTAACCCAGAGTGCCAAGGAGCATGATCCCTTGGAGGTTAGCCATTAGCAAGCCACTATTCTCTCTTTAATAACCTGCCATCACCCTCTTTCCCCCTCTCTCCCTCTTTCTTTTTGGTACTGGGGATTGACCCCAGGGGCCTTAACCATTGAGCCACACCCCCAGCTGTATGTTTTATTTTGAAACAGAGTCTTCCTTAGGACCTCACAAAGTTGCTGAGGCTGGCATTGAACTTGTGATCCTCCTGCCTCAGTCTCCTGAGCTGCTGGGATTCCAGGGGTGCACCACTGTGTCCAGCTGTCTCACCCTCTAGACCCCTACTATTCCTGACCTACAGTGACTGCCTGACCTTTGCTCCTGTCTCAACCTGTGAGAGTTTTAAAGAGACCAATCTGAGGAGAGTGTAAAGCGGGAGCTACAGGGGCACATTCTATAGTATCCAGCTATACGGAATCAGTTGAACCACCAATTAGAGAGGACAGCAAAACACACACAGGCTATGATGAGTCAACTATGTGAAGTCATAGAAATGAAAAGTACATAAACATCAGAGGGTTGAGTCAGGTGGAATGTCCAAAGTCCGTGCCAAACAGGTGCTCCCAGCAGACACGGGAGTGGGAGAGGAATTAGTCAAGCGATAGGACAGCAGGACAGAAGCCACTGGCCTGGCTGGCACAGGGGTTTCCCCGGGTTGGACCTGCCCAACAGCAGGGTTCCCTGGAAAGAACTGATGGGGAAGGGATGGAGTTGTAAATGCAGGTGGAGGGTAACTGGTGAGTGGCCAAGGGCCCTATCCCTCTTTGAGGAAAAGTTTTGACTCTGTTTTGATGGTGTTGATGAGGGATACTTGATATACCTAGCCTAGTTATCTCATTAGATTAGAAGCCAGCTTGTCACAAGTTATGAAGGATTCATTTCTGTTTTCTGTAAAAATATCAGGATGTCTGTATGGCCCAGCCATTAGTTGATGTTGTAAAGCTGATTGGAATGCCTGCCCATGCCCTGAACTCACCCAGGTCCGGTTTTCCCTGACCAGATAACAACCCTTTCCTAAACCTTAGTGATGCCTCATAAATTCTGGCCCTCCCTGGCCAGACAACGACCCTCTCTGAGTCTCTAAGATCTCCATAAATTCTGATGCCGGGGCCAACAAAATGTAAACTTGTGTTATGCTCTTCAGAATGTTGTTATCTGTAACCCCCCCTTTGTGTAACTTTTTGGGCTATAAAACTGGGCCACAAAGAAGCCTCGGGGCGGTCCTTGGCTCCCACGATTTGAGGGGCAAGGCAGCCCGGCCGGTCGAAATAATAAGCTTGCTTTGATTTAATTGGAGTCAGTGGTCTTTTCTTGCGTCCTGGTCTAACATACTGGGAATGAGTTCAAGGACATTTTCCCTAAGCTTTTGTCACTTAAAATCTCAGGCCTCAGCCAGAGTGAAGAAACACAAAAGGAACTGGCACTTGACTGACACCTGACCACCCCCCACCCTAGTGGTCTCCGGATCTCAAGAGATAAGCCCCAGCAAATTCCCTATTCACATTCCTGTCCCACCCTAATGAGTCAGCTTACCTCAATACAATGAACTACCCCCAAACTACCCTCCTGTCCTGTTGAGAGCCACAGCTGAGTTGGGATGGCGCCTGGCATTTTGCCAGAAGGAGTGGTTGAGGGGTGATGGCCAGCGAGCCAGAGCCATTAAGATGATAATTAAGTTAAGCTGTGTATAATTGTTGTGACTGGATGATGCTGGATTGAAACAGGCTGTGTATTCAGTTGTATATAGACCCCTGCTGTCCGGCAATAGGGGGGTTCCTGCTGCCTGGGGCGCCCGCTACTTTTGAGTTCTCAGGGAGTTCCCTTTGAGTTCTCGCTGAGTTCTCGCGGGGCCGGGAGAGAGCTGGGAGAGTTCCCGGAGAGTGTTCGTGGAGTGCCGGTGGAGTTCGGGCAAAAAAGTAGTTGCTGTTTGAACCTACAAGTGCCTCTTGGCGGCTGGGTTATTTTGTGCCCAACCAGACTGAGGCACTGTCCCACCCTAAACAAGCCTATATAGCCCAGCCCCTTGACTCAGTCTGCCACCATTTGCTGCCCTGAGTGTTTGACCGATTGACTCTGCTGCTGAATCCTGAATAGAGAAAAGCTTGCTGATCTGAGGTTTGCTTCCCAGATCCACCTTGGTCACGTGGGCATCATTTGTGGTATCTAACATTTGGTTCCCTTACCAGGAATGGGAGTAGGTAAAATTGACCCTGCCCTTTCTCCTTCCTCTGCGGTTAAGTTAAACAACTAATGACCTGGGAAGTGGCCTTTGAGTGTCCAGAATCCCCAGGGATCGCTGAGGTCAGGGGAACCCCCAGCCACTGCTCATACAGTGAATCCCTAAACTGACTGCATTTCCCTACCCCTAGGTCCTTTCCTAAGTAATTCTAACCAATTCCTGTTTTTATAGTACTTTAGCCAATCTAAGCTTTCCAAGTATGTTCCTCATCATTGTCTTCAGTGCTTTTCCAAGTATTTTAAAATATCAAAGTACATATTTCATATTTCACTATCATTCAGCAGCATGAGAATAAGCTTTAATATAGCATACATAGCTGAAACTCAAAACATTCATTTCTGTCCTTAATTTCAACACTTAACTCCCATCTGTTCTTCTCCCTTTTTTCTTTCATTTCCCTGTTTCTGTTTTTCCCTCACGCTCTGACATTAAAGTGGTTGCACTGAAAAGACTGCCCTTTTTGAGGCACACACCCTCTGCTGTTCTTGAAACTGGGAAGAACTCAAAGCAACTGAAGGCCCCTTAGCTGGGGCAACTCCCTAGTGATGCTCAGACATCCCTGAGGGGTACCACATATCAACCACCTGCTCAACTTTTGCGGGTTTATGCCATGTGGACAGTAAAGGGATTTGTACCAAATACTTTGTTGACTTTTAAAAAGGTCTACTTCTACGCCCCCACCCTTCCCTTCCCTTGCACACCCAGCAAATCTCATGGATCAGAGACCTCCTTGCCATATATATAAGTTTAAAAATGTTACCCACCTTAATGTTTCTTTTCATAAGGAATTCTATCTCATGGCATATGTGTTAAATCCTTGTGTTTTATTGTCTAAACCTATTCGAGTACAATATAATGCCTCACAAAATATGTATTGTGTTAAGTGGGAGAGCTGTATACTACAAAAATGCGTCAATCCAGCTATATGGCAAAATTCAGTACAGGAGCTGGGGTTGTAGCTTAGTGGTAGAGCATGTGTGAGGCACTGGGTTCGATCCTCAGCACCACATGAAAATAAAATAAAGGTATTGTGAACACCTATAACTAAAAAATAAATGTTTTTTAAAAAATCAGCATAAACTGTTTGATTCTCAAAGGGCCAAAAGCCACCTGGCTCCTTATAAAACTGCTAAATGTTTTACCCGATAGTTAAAACATTGTTATCTTGTCTGGGATAATTGTTTCTGCATCTACATTTCAGCAATTTCAAAAGAATATTGAAATGTTGGCAAACTCAAGTGCATATTGATCAGGAAATTTTAAGTGATATTCAGCAACTAAAAGATTATCTATTGTATGGCTGGGAGAACAAGCACAAGATTTCCCATGGGCTCTATGTAAGCACAAAATAATGGGTGCAGACCCCCAAAGATTCAGGGACACGCCCTTTATTCATTTGCGTGGGGGAGGCATCTTGGGGTCTCATGTTTTGGATGCAAAAATGGCCTTCAGTTGCAGAGGAGATTTGGTTTTATAGGACACAGTTAGGGTAGTTTCCTTGGAACTGTGGGAGTGCTGTTCCAATAGTCAGGGGTAAACTTTAACACAGGAGGGCAGCTGTAAAAAAGGTTGAAACTCATTGTTACTTGGAGAGATAGGAGCCCAGATTGAGAGGGATGGGTATTTAAATTTGCCCATTGTTTTCCTTTCTCTGGGATTTATTGTCTCCCAGAGGCTCAGTATTTGCCTCCTTCCTTCAGGGCCCTTGTTATCAGAAAAGGACTTACTGGGAGGTAGTGCTGGCTACTTTCCCTCCCTCCTTCTGAGCTGCATCGTTTCTCTGCTTTTCTTTGGGGGCTGTTTTGTAGGAATATTATTTTCCGTAACTCTTCACTCAGAGACTTTAGTGTTATTAACATTACCCAATTTTATGTTACTAGAGTTCCATATAAAGATACTGAGATTCAATGGGCAAAATGTAAGTGACCACATGATGATCCTTTTTGTAATGTGTCTTTGGATGTGTTGAAATTACAATCTCAGGTTCTAGCCATGGTTGATGCAAAGGCACCTGCTTTTAACAATTAATTTTATTTCTTTTTTTTTTTAAAGAGTGAGAGAGGGAGAATTTTAATATTTATTTTTTAGTTTTTGGAGGACACAACATCTTTGTTTTGTATGTGGTGCTGAGGATCGAACCCAGGCCACATGCATGCCAGGTGAGCGCGCTACCGCTTGAGCTACATCCCCAGCCCAATTAATTTTATTTCTTAAAAAAATTTTATGTGGTGCCAGGGATCAAACCGATGCATGCTAGGCAAGCACTCTGTCACTGAGCCACAACCCTGGCCACACCCCACCCCCCCTCCAAGCCTTTTAAAGGCTTTCCTATGCATGTAGCTGGGTTTAACTATACTGTTAAACTTATCTCTGTACTTGTTTTGCATAGTCTGACAAGCAGGATGGAAATAATTAAAACATCAGGAAAATACAGTTCCAAGAATCAAATTCTTAGGGAGGGACCTGTATAACAGTAAGGAGCATCTGCCATAGATGCCATAGACATGCTGGGACATGCAGGGACTCACTAAGCTGATGGCCATAAGGAACATCAGCCATTGAACTGCTTAGTCTGAACATTCCCAGTTGCAATTACATCACCTCATTGGATATGATCAACGGACATGATTTTCACTGGGTGTAACCAATCACCAACATATACCACCAACTTGGAACTGTATTTAAATTGCTGATCCTGCCCCATTAAAGATGTTCTGCTCCAAGGACATCAGTGAGACTGGCCACCCTGTCCATCCCTGGATTGAGTCCACCGTCCCTGATGTTCAGCCATTGGCTGGAGTGAACCACCTCTGCTCTTTGACTAAGAGACATTGAGTGGCATCGGAGGTTTTTTGAGGTGCTGGAGATTGAACCAGGACCTTATGCATTCGAGTCAAGCGCTCTACCAACTGAGCTATATCCACAGCCCAACATTGGAGGTATTATGGGGCTTGTGGTTGCCCTAGAGTTGTGTGATTTGCTTATATATAGTATTTAAATAGTGTGCATTGAATCCTAGTTGGGGTGCTCCTGCACACCCAACTCTTTTTGCATTAATTGTTTATATTTGATGATTGGTGTGATCCAATATACGTTTGCATTTAAAGACAGTCTGTCTCTGAGTAATTATTAATAGCACCAAGTAATTAGTACTAGCACAGCTCACCACACCAACCCAGGCCGCCTCCCTGGATTTATCTCCTGTCACGCCCCTTTCCTGACTTTAAAATGGAGGACTTCACTCAGGACAATCTCAAGGCTCCTCCCACATATACCCTTCTTCAGCATCAACCACCAGGGTCTCTGTGTTCTTTTCCAGAACTCTGAAAGGGGGAGGTCCCTTATTTTGATCCCTCTCAGCACAAAGCAGCCAGATTTGATATTGATGCCCCAATTTACCCCAAATCATTATCCCCTTTCCAAGTCTGGAATGAAGGATATAGGGAATAAGTCCAAGGACATTTCCCCTAAGCTTTTGTCATTTAAAATCTCAGGCCTTAGCCAGAGTGAAGGAACACAAAAGGAACTGGCACTTGACTGGCACCTGGGCCCCTACCCTAACGGGTGTCCTATCCCAATACAATAAGTTCCAGGAAATTCCCTATTCACCTTCCCGTCCCACCCTAATGAATCAGCTGACCCCGTACAAGGAACCCCCAACTACCCTCCTTTCCCACCCTAAACAAGCCTATAGAACCCAGACCCTTGCTTCAGCCTGCCACCATTTTCTGCCCTGAAAATGAGTCATGAGTGTTTGACGATTGACTCTGCTGCTGAACCCTGAGTGACTCTGCTTGCTGATCCGAGGTTTGCTTGCGGTCCCCGCCTTCATAACTGTGTGCTGTGTGCATCATCTGTTGTGACACTGAAACAGGAACTTCAGAAGGCTGCAAACCTTCCCTGGTCACAAGAGGTGAGAGCAGAGGACATGAGGAGGAAGGAGTCCAGAGGTGGGGTTGACTTGTAACGATGGCCTCGTGTGGCCCACCAGCTGGCCTCCAGCGAGTTTTGCACCCTTGGGTAAGCTCCTAGAATGTCGACTAGGACTGACGGGTGTGATCAACAGGGTGTTATAAAACACAGTGGATTGAACCAGGGTGCTGAACCACTGAGCCACATCCCTGACCCTTTAAAAAATATTTTACTTGTATCTATTTTTACTATTTCACTTAGAGAAATGGTCTCATTAAGTTGCTTAGGGCCTCAATAAGTTGCTGAGGCTGGCTTTGAACTTGTAATCCTCCTGCCTCAGCCTCCCAAGCTGCTGATGTTACAGGCGTGCACTGCACCTGGCAACAGTGTGACTTTCAACAAAACAAAACAAAACACCGTGGTTCCTTTCTTTCTCTCTCTTGGATTCTTTGCTCTGGGGAAGGTCACTGTTAGGTTGTGTGGACACTCAAGCTGCCCCACAGAAGAGACCACGTGGCAAGTCACTGAGCCCTCCATCTGACAGCAGGCAGTATCGGTAGGAGGGAGAGACACTTTAAAAGAGAACTTTCAGCCCCAGTGAAGACATCGCCTGATAGCAGCCTTCAGGAGAAACTCTGAGCCAAAACCACCCAGCTCAGCCACTCAGCAGAAACTGTGAGATAAGAATGTTTATTCCTTTAAGCCACTCAGTGTGTGGACTGCTGGAGGACACTGGGGAGGTTATCATGGTCAGAGGTGAACCGAGAGAACCAACTGCAGAGAGGAAAGGAATTACAACAGGTGCCAGGCTGTACGGGGCTAGAGGGAGCTAACAGAGATCCCATCCGGGCAGGACTGGGTCTGGAGGCAAAGACAGGGCCAGCAGCAGCTAGGTGGCCTTTCATAGCTTGGCCTCTTCCTTGAATTTTATTCCATCCAGGGTAGAATGGGATGGCAGCCGTGCCTCAACTGCAACGCACCGGGCAGAATGCTAATAGCACCACCAAGCCCTGAGGACCTACTATGTATCATGTGCTTTAAATACAAAAACTTAAACAAATGTGGCATGTCTATAACATGGAATATTATTCAGTCATCAAAAAGGCTGGAGTACTGATTCATGAACCTCAAAAACATGGCAACTGAAAGAAGCAAACTTAGAGATGTGTTATATGATTCCATTTTAGGAAATGTCCAGAATAAGCAAATCCAGAGACATAAAATAGTTGCCAGAGCAGGAGGGAAATGGAGAGAGAGCGCTATTGTGTACAGGCTTTGTGAGCAGGGATAATGAGAGTGTTCTAAAATTAGATTGTGGTGTTAGTTGTACAACCTTGGGAATATACTAAAACCACTAAACTGTACACTTTAAAATGCTAAATTTTATGGCATGGAAATTATGTTTCAAAAAAATAATGAGGACAGAAACATGATAACACAATGTGCCTGATGCTATTCTAAAAGCTTTGTGCATATTATATACTTAACTTACATAAAAAACAGACATACCAGGTAAGCACTATTTTTTATCATTTTATTTGTACAGATGAAAAAACTGAGGCCCAGAGTGGTTAAAATGACTTGCTTAGGTAACACATGAAGCATGTGATAGAGCCAAGAAATGAGCCTTGCCAGACTATCTCCAGAGGATGCTCACATAACGTGTTCACATATCTATTGTAGTGCTTCTCACTTATAAATGATCTCAGATGCACCTATCTTTTTTTAGAATAGTTTTAATTGTAGATGGACACAATACTTTTATTTATTTTTATGTGATGCTGAGGATCAAACTCAGCGCCTCAAACATGCTAGGCAGGAACTCTACCACTGAGCCACAACCCCAGTCCCTTAGATGCATCCTTTTTTTGTTTTGTTTTGTTTTTTATTTCTCTTTTATTTTTCCACATTTTATTTATTTATTAACTGATATATAATTAAAAATCATACATATTGATGGGATCCCAGGTGATGTTTCAATACATTAATGGTTAAATCAGATTAAATATATATATCTCCTCAATATTTATCATTTTTTTTTTTTGTGGTGCTAGGGATTGAACCCAGGGCCTTGTGCATGTGAGGCAAGCATTCTACCAACTGAGCTATATTCCCAGCTCCATTTATCATTTCTTTATGGTAAAAACTTTCAGTGTACTTTCTTCTAGCTTTTTTAAAAATCGCTTTTATTTTTGAAATACATGACAGCAGAATGCATCACTATTCTTATTACACATATAAAGCACAATTTTTCATATCTCTGTATATAATGTATGTTCACCAATTCGTGTTTCACACATGTACTTTGGATGATGATGTCCATCACATTCCACCATCATTGCTACCCCCCCCACCCCCCCTTCCCCTCCCACCCCTCTGCCCTATCTAGAGTTCCTCTATTCCTCCCATGCTCCCTCTCTCTACCCCACCATGAGTCAGTCACCTTATATCCAAGAAAACATTCGCCATTTGTTTTTTGGGGATTGATTATCCTAATTTAATCAGTAAGGAAACAAGATTCAAACTCCAAAGTACACCAGCTTACTTGGCCCTCAGTCCACACTGCAGCCTGGGGGCTGCCATAACCAGGGCCTCCCAGGATTCCTCACCTCAGCAGGTGGCTACCAGGGCATTCCTCTCAGGGCTCAGTGGCCTGAAATGCCTGAAGTTTTTCCTGTTTACATCACATGTTTATATGGTTTCAGACTTCTCCATTATCTTTCCACCAAGTAAACAATTCGCAATCAGAACTTGAAAATTTTTTCTCACAGTATCTTCACATAGAGGAGGCCATCCAGTTTTGTTGTTGCTGTTGCTTTGTTACTGGGGATTAAAAACAGGGGTGCTTTACCCCAGAGCTACATCCCCAGTGCTTTTTATTTTTTGAGGCAGGGTTTCATTAAATTGCTTAGAACCTTGCTAAATTGTTGAGACCAGTCTCAAACTTACAATCCTCCTGCTTCAGCCTCCTGAATCGCTGGGATTACAGGCATGTACCACCATGCCAAGCTTGTTAAATCACTTTCTGAAAAGCACTGGTATGTTAATAAATGTTGTTTTTTTTTTTGTGTAGTTTACATTTTCTTCATTTTAATTCTTAGTATCTTCCAAAATTCTCATAGTGAATATGTAGTACTTCTGAATAGCATCATCATCATCATTTAAAATAATTGAAAAATGTATTTCCTCAAGGAGTTTATTTTTGAATGTTGAATCCAGGAACCATTCTTGTACTTGTTTCAAATGAATCATCCATCAGTCATCCTCTCCCCATATAGCTTGCTAAGAGGGAGTTGTCCCAGGTGAACTGGGCTGCACGAAATAATCACATAGAGACAGACACACCTTTTATTTGGGTCCTGTGATGGCTCCTCTGACCTTAAGGGTCCGAAGAAAGAGAAAGAGAGAGCACAGCATGTGCTGAACCCTTTTGTTGAGGAGAAGCCATTCAAATGAGGCAAGGGGTCAGGTTTGGGGGGTATTGAGTCTAGCTTCATGATGTCTGCTGTCAGCAGGTTGATTGACATCTAGGAAAGCCACACTCAAAAGCAGAGCAAGAGAAGGGGACACACTAAGGGTCTTTCCATTGAATCTTCTACCCCAAACAGGGCAAAGGGGTAGGGTTACAAAGGAATGGGTGAGTGTAGCTCAACTCCTTGGGTGACACGCCCTCAACTTCCTGAACCTGGACATCGCCCAAGTCACTAGTAGTGATCAGTCAGAGCCTCTCTTCAGGGTGGAAGGCGCAGGTCATTCAGAGTGGCTCCCCACAGGGAGTGGCATAAAATTTGGTTTCTAAGACTTTTTTTTTTTTTAATGGTAGTAGTGAACAAAAGAATGAAAAAAAGTAACAGTACTCAGAACCAAAGAATAAAGTTACTAAGATCTGTAGGAGAGAGGTGGAGAGTTCTTTTCATGATTTTTATTTTTTCTTTAAAAAAAAAAAAAAAGATCAACCTACTGAGAAATGCCAAAACATTTTTTTTTTCTGTGCCCTGTATATGTGATGCATGTGTTCTGCTACTAGGCTACCTCCTTAGCTCCTGCCCAAACTTCTTAATGTCTCAGTATTTCCTTAGCAATTCATGGACCTGGTGAAGGACAGGGGCATGATTTCCAATGGTTTCTGAGGAGTTAATATCACTGTGCATTACTCCAGGGTGAAAATGGAGATTCAGTGACTCAAGAACATCACTGAACTCAGAGCTGGATTGCCTTTAAAACAAACAAATCCAGATTGAGTGAGATACAATTTTACATATCATAAAACTTGCTTGTTTCAATTGTACAAGTCAATGATCTTTACTACATTGACACAGTCATACAACCATCACAATCTGGATTATTATTTTTCATAATTTCTCAGAAACGAGTGTTCTCTTGTTACAACAATATATTGCAAGTTCCAATCAGCTTTTGTAGGACTATGTATGTTATTACATATTTCATAACACCTAGGTGAGTGATTCTTAGAGCTAAAGTTGGGAGGACTAACATGTCAAGCACACTCAATGCTATATTCTGTCCTTCATAATCTGGCTACAGTTCAAACACTCTATATCAGGATTTAGAGATCTAAAACAATACCCCATACTGCTGGAAGTCAGTGATCATTTCAATTGATTTAGCAAATCAATTGGTGTCTATGGCATTATCAGCAATACTGCCTTTAGACCCTGTTGAGGGGGCCCTTCTCAGAGCTCTGCACCATGAATGCACCCTAACCCAGGTACAGAGTCCATGGAGCTAAGAGGTTCTTGAAAATTCATGCACCCCCATCAGCCGTGCCATGATGCTTTGTTCCTGCCCATAGAGATCTCAATCCTGTTTCCATACCTGAGCAGGTCTCTCCTCTGGGTCTGCCCTCCCTTTAGGCCAATCAGAAAGTGACAGCACAAGGAATTGGGTGACTAGGACTTGGATTTGTGGGTTGTTTCCGCACACATGCACAAAGCCCTCATGGTGTGGGAGAGAGAAGAGTTGTGGGCTGAGGCTTGAGGCTAGATTTCTCTGCACTGCCACATCCGGCCCAGAATTCTGAGAATTCAGAATTGGAGCCTGAGCTTCTTCATGGTGGTATATCTGTAATGTAGAAAGATAAAACATTTTATTTAACAATTTGTTAAGCTGACAAAGGTTTTTAGTATTTAGACATATGGTTTCCTTGCACGGTTTCATTAATATGAACTATCCAGCATAGGCAAATCCATACAAACAGAAAAATAGACTAGTGATTGTCAGAGTCTGGGGAGAGGGCTCAGAACTGGATTGCCTTTAAAACAAATGATGAGTGACTGCTGATCGATAGTCAAGTTCCTTTTGGGGGTAATAAAAATGTTCTAAAATTCAATTGTGGTAATGGATACACACAGTTGTGAATGTACTAAAAGCCACTGACTTGTACATTTTAAAAGGGTGAATTTTATGGTTATTTGAATATCTCAAGTAAGCTGTCACAAAAGGATATAGAACAACTTGCTGCTGTAAAGAGGAGTTAAAATATTTTGTTTTAGGGCTGGGGATATAGCTTTGTTGGTAGAGTGCTTGCTTCCTATGCACAAGGCCCTGAGTTCAAGCCTCAGCACTAAATAAATAAATAAATAAATATATTAATAATTAATTAATTAAATTTAATTAAAGTCTGACGCATACCTGTAGTCCTAGCAACTCATGAGGCTGAGGCAGGAGGAGGATCCCAAATTCAAGGCCAGCCTCAGCAATTTAGTGAGAACCTGTCTCAAAATAATAAAATAAAATAAAAGGGGTGGTGATGTTGTTCAGTGGTAAAGGCCCCCTGGGTTCAATCCCCAGTATCAAAAAATAATTAACTACAATTCAAAATAAATATTAAAAAAAAAGGGGGCTGGGGTTGTAGCTCAGCGGTAGAGCACTTGCCTTGCATATGGGAGACCCTGGGTTCGATGTCAGCACCACATAAAAATAAATAAGTGAAATAAAGATATTGTGTCCAACTACAATTCAAAATATATATTAAAAAAATAAAAAATAAGTAGAATTCAACCAAAAATATGGATATTTCTGAAAATTGCAACCAAAATAATTATAACTACAGTTCTGGTAAATTTTGTGCATGTCTGAAGTCTCTGTATGCACCTTTCTGTGTCTCCATATATCCATGTTTATACAAAAAAATAATTTTCAGTGAATTAAGATAAGTAATCGTTCATTCTTTTTTTTAAATATTTACTTTTAGTTGTAGGTGGACACAATACCTATATTTTGTTTATTTTTAATGTGGTGCTGAGGATCAAACCCAGGGCCTCCAACATGCTAGGCCGAGCACTCTACCGCTGAGCCACAACCCCAGCCCTAAGCATTCATTCTTAAACCGATTCAGGGAGTGACAGGAAGGACTGTGGCTGGAGCAGGAGCAAAGGACTCTAAGAAATCATACTTACCGTCTGGGATGTGGCTCAATCGGTAGCGCGCTTGCCTTGCATGCGTGCAGCCCGGTTCGATCCTCAGCACCATATACAAACAAGGATGTTGTGTCTGCCGAATACTAAAATAAATAAATAAATACTTAAAAAAAAAAAAAAAGAAATCATACTTACACTTTGTGGTACACTTGAATTTCCACAGGACTGGTTATTCAGGGAATACTTTACCACACCCAAGTTAATAGTCACTCAATTTGTTAGTTAACTAATAATATGTTAGTCCTTTAGTCTGTTAATTTGTATGTGTGTACCTGCGGGGACACACCATAAAGATTAAACTAGGGGCTCCTTATTGCTGAATTATATTTCCATCCCCCCCGCCCCCCTTTTTTTGGTACTGGGTATTGAACCCAGAGGCTCTTTACCACTGAGCCACATCCTCAGCCCTTTTTTATTTTTATTTTTGTAAATTTTCTAGACAGGTTCTCACTAAATTGCTGAAGCTGGCCTCTAACTTGAGATCCTCTTGACTCAGCCTCCCCCGTGGCTGGGATTACAGGTCTGCACCACCACGCGAGGCTACTTTAGTCTGTTAATTCTAAGAGGTTGGCTGGGTGTCTGCTAAAGTGCCTGCCAGCTCCAGCATTCCATGGTTTGGTGATTTTTGAAGACTACTTTTGCTGCCCTGCTAACTGGATTCGGGAGTGAAATACCTTTGGGGACGCATTATTGGGATTGAATAGAGGTGCACTTTACCACTGAGGCACATCTCCAGTCCTTTAAATTTTTTATTTTGAGACAGGGTCTCACAAGTTGCTTAGGGCCTTGCTACATTGCTGAGGCTGGCTTTGAACTCATGATCCTGCTGCCGCAGCCTCCCCAGCCACTGGGAGAGCTGCATGTCCCACAGAGCCCAGCCAGGAGCAAATATTTATCACATTTCCTTATCGTGTGGGGGCGTAACTAAGCAGATAAGAAGCGATTTGGGTTCTACTTCCGCGTCCAAATGTCAACGCCCTCGGTTCTCCTCCCTCCCTAGCAGGAGACACAGAGAAGGTGTCAGAGCCCAGGGTTGCTATGGAGCCCAAATCCAAAACGGAAGTGGTCCTCGGAAATATATCTCCCAAGGAACTTGCATTTGAAAATCAATGCCTTTCTAATTAGTCTTTTCCTAAAGCAAATTCGTAAATAGAGACACAGCCAAACTCGCTCTCAGCACAAAGAACGTCGCGCTCCTCCCAAGAGACGAACGTCCACTTGTCCACGGCGGAAGTGTTCGGAACCAAAAAGCGGAGGCCGCTGGTTCTCCGAGGAGCTTTTTTCTCAGAGGGACCAGCCGCCCGGCGGGGTTGCCGTGGAGACCGATCGAGCAGTGTGGATGCAGCGCCCAGCGGAGGCGCGGCCTTTGCTGTCTATCTGCAGAGAGGGCTCACGGGGACGACGCCAAGATGGTTAGTGGCTCTGGATAGTAAAGGGGTCCGGGGCTGGAGGCTAGAGACTCCCGGCACACTTTGAGGTACCGTCCGGGTGTGTCTGCAGAGGCTGATCCCTCCAGCCTTCTGCGTTCCCACGGGGGTATGGAGGGATGCAAACCTAAATGCCTTGACGCTTTCCTCCCTCCTGCTTCTCCATTTCCCCACACCTGAGCTGCACACGGGATGGACAGCAGAGCAAGGGGAGCCCGAGGTGACAAAAGCTGCGTGGAAACGTCTTCAAGGGGTAAAGAAGTTGGGAGTAGCTGTTGGGTTCAGCTCAAGTACAGAGTGATGGCCCTCTTAGGAAAATGCAGTGCTTCCAAAGGAATTTGAATAGACTTCAAATTTGTTAAGGATTTGACTTGTAAATCGTGGAGCTGTCACTCAGTTTAAAACGAAATTGGACCCTTTAGGGGCTGGGGATGTGGCTCAAGCGGTAGCACGCTCGCCTGGCATGCGTGCGGCCCAGGTTCGATCCTCAGCACCACATACAAACAAAGATGTTGTGTCCTCCAAATACTAAAAAATAAATATATATTAAAAAAAAAAGAAATTGGACCCTTCAGTTGTCTTCGTCGTTTCTTTTGCAGATGCTTTCAAGGGCCAAGCCTGCCGTAGGCGGGGAAGTACCGCACTCTGACAAAAGAAAGAAGAAAGGTAGGAAGATTCCAAAACTAGAGGAGCTACTTTCACAAAGAGATTTCACTGGCGCTATTACCCTATTGGAGGTAAGGTCCAAAGAAGATTGCTTCTTGATTTGGTAAATACTAGACTATAGATGAATGTTCAGGTGAATGCTGGTTGCTATGTTGTTGTAACAGGTGGATGCATTATGGGGTTTCTTCAAGGAAACACCTAGTAAATCTGGTAAGTTGCAGATTCCAAGTTAACTATAAACCTGACTGAAGATGAACTTTAAAAACAACAATAACAAAAACAACTTCTTTCTTAAGGGCCACTTTGATTGTGTCTCCTTTCACAGATAGTGGATTCAACCTAAAAATATGGAGTGACACTTAATACAGTTTCATTTCTCACATTGTTTATCCTAACTCCTGGGCATTATTAGTTCTATTATGTAATAAAATTTTGGTCAAATTTGAACAATTCTACCATGTTCATATTTTGATAATATAAAAAGCCTTTCAAATCTTTATGGCAGTAGGGCTGACCCCCACCCCTTGTGCACACACACACTACTGGAGATAGAATTCAGAAATCCAGCATAAACTCTACCACTGAGCTACATGCCCAGCCTCAATCATTCTCACCTTTTAGTATGTTTTGGAAATACCTAGAGTAGTTACCAAGATGCTTGTCTTCCTGAACTCCTGCATTAGCAATTCTGATTCTTTAGGTCTGCAGTGGTCCTCAGGAATCTGCATTTTAGGTAAGTAGTCTAAGTGCTTCTAATGTAGATGGTCCACAAAGATTGTATTTTGGAGAAACTGTTTTTTGAGAAGCTAGAGGAGAGTGTAGGAGTACACCAGAAGATGAAGAGTTTGGACAGGGTGGTCTGGTTGTGTGGTGCTGCAATCATTTCTCCAAAACATTACTCTTGCTATATTGCTACAAATCTATCTATAATAATTGTTTTAATTAACTTTACTTTTATTTCCCAGTCTTCTCTGTCTTACTAGTGCTTAGGTAGTGAGCACAGTGGTTAGCTTTTTTAATGGCAACTCATCTTTGCATTTGTGGGGGTCGACTTGGAAGGACCTGCTAACTCTATCAATCAGTGGATTGACTGTATAAGTCTATTTTTTGTCATTCTATTTTCTCTCTTTTCTTTAAGGCAAGGACATTTTTTATTGTATAATTTAAGACCTCTAAATTGGCAGGGGTAATCTGCTCTATGCCTACATTCTCAGGTAGCTAATTAGAGTGGGGAATGGTAACTATTAGAGTTTGGAATTTAAATTCCCCAGGGATCTGTATACGGGGTAAAAGTGGGAGTCCATAACCCACTTGAATCAAACCGTGTAATATGATGTATTAAGAACTATGTAATGTTTTGAACGACCAATAATAAAAAAAAAAATAAAAAAAATAAAGTGAAATACACACACACAAAAAAAATAAAATTCCCCCAGGGAATTCCTGAGGCAAATTCAGGGGTAATTCTTCAAGAAATCCTCCAGATTTAAGGCACTATATTAAAATTCATAGCATTTGGTGAGAAGAGTAAATTCTTATCCTAGACAAAAAGGTATCTAAGAGATGTCTTCCTCTTGGGGTGACTGAGCCACTGTGGTGATACTCTATGAACATGTATTGGCTCACTATTGATTTATCACACTGTAGAGTAAAAACAAAACAAAAACATCCTCTTTTTTTTTTTAAGAGAGAGAATTTTTTTTTAATATTTATTTTTTAGTTTTCGGCAGACACAACATCTTTGTATGTGGTGCTGAGGATCGAACCCAGGCTGCACGCATACCAGGCCAGCGCGCTACCGCTTGAGCCACATCCCCAGCCCCCCCAAAAAATTCTCTTTCAAAGTCTCAGTCTATTCCTCCAAAATGGGATTTTCCTTTATTGGTTGAGTAATTCATAAATATTTGTTCATAGTGGACATAAATGAAGCCAGTCTTCTGTATATTGTAGCTCCTTTAGACTTGGTAAATGACCCAAGTCAAGGGTAATAGAATGAATTAACAGTTTGTCCTCAGTGCATTATTAATAAATATGTGTGTGCTTGTGTGTGGAAGAATGAGGTTGAATGCAGTAAGCATGGAGGTTGGGAATACAGGCTTTGGAGGCAGACTACTTTTAAGTCCCTGTCACCACTTATACAGACTGTGTGATCTTGAATTCCTTGCTTAGCCTCTCTGACCTTTAGTTCTTGACTTTAACTATTTCACCCAATTATTTTGTTCCATACATATCATCCAGAATTATTAGATAATTCACATACTTTCTGGAGTAAGGTGTCAATGAGTACAGAAAAACAAGTGTGAAATATTTGAAGATACAAATTTCTGAGACTGTTGGAAGGTAACTGTGCTGAGTATTGTAAGTAAAGACACAATGAATGCACAGTTCTGCATGTACTACTTAGCTTGCTGAAAATTGAGTAGTAACTTAACATAGCAGGGGTTTTTTTTGTTTTGTTTTGTTTTGTTTTGTTTTTGTTTTTTGGTGCTGAGGATCAAAACCAGGGCCTTGTGCATGCAAGGCAAACACTTTACCAACTGAGCTATATCCCTAGCCCTTAACATAGCAGTTTTTAAAATGGAGGATTTACTGTTCAAAGTTTTTCATGATTTTTTTTTTAATGAACTTTAAACCTGAAGTTTAAACGTCACGTTGGAGAACAAGAAGAGGATACTAATTTGTGGATTGGATACTGTGCTTTTCACCTGGGTGACTACAAGAGAGCTTTAGAGGTTAGTAAAATTAAAAAACAGTCTAACAGGAATGTGTTTAAAATATTATTAAACTTTGTATTATAATAACATCTATTCAGGTAAAATTCAAACAGTATGGAGGGAAACAAAGTAAAAACAGAAAACCAAAATCACCCTATCTGCTGTCCCCTGTCCTACTTCTTTATTAATAGAGGTCCCCACTGGCTTTTTAAAAAATGTATTGATTTAAGCTGGGCAGGATATTACACACCTGTAATCCCAGCGGCTCAAGGAGGCTGAGGCAGGAGGATCATGAGTTCAAAGCCAGCTTCAGCAAAAGCGAGGCACTAAGCAACTCAGTGAGACCCTGTCTCTAAATAAAATACAAAATAAGGCTGGGGATGTGGCTCAGTGGCCACTATTCAATTCCTGGTACCAAACCCCCCAAAATAAATAAATAAAATGTATTGATTCAGAAATCTATATATGTATTCCAGCGTGTGAGTATGCATCTTGTTAAGAATTTCACTTTTATTTTGCTTGGTTATTTTCAGGCAATAAACAAGATTGTATGATATTTATGTAATTTTTTTATTATTGTAAGTATCATTTCTTTGTTAATAATTTTTCTTGATCATTGCAAACCCTACCCCATCTGCAATGATTAATACGTAGGAATATGGTTCTAAATAAAATTATAGATGCCTTATGTCAAGCAATTTTTATTTATAAATGAAATTGCTGAAACATTTCCCACGTATTCTTATTCAAAATGTAACCTAAAAGGCTGGGGTTGGGGCTGGAGATCAGGTTAGAGTGCTCATCTAGCATGTGCGGGGCGCTGGGTTTGATCCTCAGCACCACATAAAATGAATAAATAAAATAAAAGTATATTTAAAAAGTTTTTAAAAAGAATTTGAAGACTGCATAACAGAAATTAAAATATCCAAGGCCAGGTAATGAGGAGGTAAGTTGAAGAACAAAGGAAACAAGATTCTTGAAGGAAAAAGAAATATGTAAAGGACAGAATGGAAGCTGGTTATTGTTTGTGAAAGATATAGGGGAAAAAAGTAACCTAAATGTAGTACAAAAATAAACAAAGGTGTTTGAGAAAAAAAAGAAAGAGTATGTGGAAAACGCGGTTAACAAAGTGAATCTCAGAAAGGATCCTTGGTAAGAAATTAAATGCCTTTTTTGTGTGTGTATGTGGTGCTGGGGATTGAACCCAGGGCCTTGTGCATGTGAGGCTAAATACCTTTTTACCACTATTTTTTTTTAATATTTATTTTTTAGGTGTAGATGGACACAACACAATGCCTTTATTTTTATGTGGTGCTGAGGATCCAACCCTGGTCCCACCTGTGCTAGAGAGTGCTCTACTGCTGAGCCACAATCCCAGCCCCTAAATACCTTTTTAAACATAAAGACAAATTAAGAATTGGGGGTGTGGCTCGGTGGTAGAGCACTTGCCTAGCACATGTGAGGCACTGAGTTTAATCCTCAGCATCACTTAAAAATAAATAAATAAAGGTATTGTGTCCATCTACAACTAAAAAATATTTTTTAAAAATAAAGACAAATTAACAAAAATTACCAAAACTGGAAATAAATACAATGAATGAAAAAAAAATTTCATTTGGTAGTACCAGGGATCAAACCCAGAACCTCATGCAGGCTGAGCAAACATTTTACCTCTGAAATAGATAAAATGAAATAGAATGAAATAAAATTAAAGTGCATTAAAGCTATCAGATTTTAAGTTAATTGAATCTAAGTATTTAAGTTTTTTAAAAAATATTTTTAGTTGTAGATGGACATAATACCTTTATTTTATTTATTTATTTATATTTGGTGCCGAGGATTGAACCCAGTTCCTCACACATGCTAGGCAAGTGCTGTATCATATATAAGTTACATTCCCAGCCCAGTATTTAACTTTTATATGTCTTTTTAAGTTAGCAAAAATAAAATATTTTTGTTATTTTTCATGTCTGTAATTTGTTATCATTATCAGTGTTAAACATGGAGAGGGGAAACCTAGTGTAGACTTAAGTGCACAACAGCCCTGCATCTGGAGGATTGAGTTTCAGCTTCAGTATCTCACTTTTTAAGGCACAGAATGAGGAGTTGGTAAGATCCTCTAATTGGAAAGTTGTCCTATCTGAGTAAGAAATCTTATTTCCTTACAGAAGGATGGCCTATCAATTACTTTACTGCCAAAATGAGATCACCACTTTACATGTATTTCAGGAATATGAAAATGCAACAAAAGAGGAAAATTGCAATCCTGAAGTCTGGGTGAACCTTGCCTGCACCTACTTTTTCCTTGGCATGTATAAACAAGCTGAAGCAGCTGGATTTAAAGGTAAATTAATTCTTTTTTATATTTGATACTCTTCACTCAGAGTAAGAGTCATTTTGGAGATTTTAATAACTTATTATTTATTATTTACTTATTTTTATGTGGTGCTGAGGATCAAACCCAGAGACTTGCACATGCTAGGCGAGCGCTCTACTGCTGAGCCCCAACCCCAGCCCCAATTTTGGAGATTTTAAAGCTTCTTTTATTCTTTGATTATTGAAGCAAGAACCAACTTACATTAGAAAACTAAAAAGTAGATTTATTTTTCAAAAAGTACTGAATCTGAACTGGGTGTAGTGGTGCACATCTGTAATTGCAGCTACTTGGGAGGCTGAGGCATAGGATCACAAGTTCAAGGTTAGTCTGAGCAATTTAACAAGATCCTGTCTTACAATTTTAACAAAATTTGTTTTAAAACAATAGGGCTGAGGTGTAGCTCTGTGAAAGTCCCAGGTTTGATCCCCAGTACCACAGGAGGAAAAATATATTGGATTTGATCTGTGTTTAAAGGAATAGTTAATTCCACCCTCACACTAATACCCCGCCCCCATCGGCCTGCATCTAAGAAGCTACAGCCCAAAGCAGGAGGATGAGAGAAAAGAAAGGGAAGGTATCTCTTAGGTCCCATCACGGTAGGACATTCATGCTGTGATATAGGTGTTCAGGCTCTTACGGCTTAGATTTCATAGCTTCTTTCCCAATTTCTGAGTGAGAAACCCAGTAACTTTAGCTTGAGGAATCCCGATACTTTCCATTGTAGTCATGATAGTCATCTCAGGAGGATTGCATTCAAATTTGTAAACAAGAGTAAGGAGAAGCAGAATTATTGGGGAAAGGAATAAGGATAATTAGAGTATAAGTCAAATTAAGTTCAAGGAAATTTAGAGAAGTGGTAGGTAAGGGAATGTTTGTTAGGAAATTTGTTAGGGATGAATACATTCCAGGGAGGAATTCATACACACACATATACAAAGACATGAAGACAGGGGCATGTGTGTGTGTGTGTACATATTAATATTAATCTTCATTGAAATGTGGAACTTGAAGCCTTTGTATATATATATATATATGGGATTTACCAGCTTTGGGGTACTTTACTGCTGAGCTATATCCATAGCTCTTTTTACCTTTTTTTTTTGTTTGTTTTTAAAAGAGAGAGAGAAAAAGAGAGAAATTTTTAATATTTATTTTTTAGTTTTCGGTGGACACCACATCTTTATTTTATTTTTATGTGGTGCTGAGGATCGAACCCAGCGCCGTGCGCATGCCAGGCAAGCGCGCTACCGCTTGAGCCACATCCTCAGCCCTCTTTTTACCTTTTTTATGAGACAAGGTCTTCCTAAGTTGCTGAGGCTGACTTTGAACTTGCAATCATCCTGCTTCAGCCTTCCAAGGCATGTGCCACCATACCCAACTTGAAGCCTTTCTTGATTTGTACTCAAGTGTTTTATATGTATTAGTGTATTTTTTCCTAATTTAATCATAAGGTCCTTTAAGATGTTTGCTGTTATGTTTCTAGACTTTGTGCTTAAAAGAGTGTTATACACATAAAAAGTGATCAAGGTAGCTATTTCTATTTCAAAACACACACACACATATATTTATATGCTTTAAAGTGTGAATTTTTTTTTTTTTTTTTTTTGTAAAAGGGATGAAGAATTAGCTGGGTGCAGTGGAGCATGCATGTAATCCCAGCAGCTTGGGAGTCTGAGGCAGGAGGATTGAGAGTTCAAAGCCAGCCTCAGTAACAGTGAGGTACTAAGCAACTCAGTGAGACCCTGTCTCTAAATAAAATACAAAATAGGAAATAAGGCTGGGGATGTGGCTCAGTGGTTGAGTGCCCCTCAGAATAGGAAAATTCCTAAGAGCACAAAGGATATTTGGAACTTGAAAGATGTTAACCTTGGGGCTGGGGATGTGGCTCAAGCGGTAGCGCGCTCGCCTAGCGAGCGTGCGGCCCGGGTTCTATCCTCAGCACCACATACAAACGAAGATGTTGTGTCCGCCGAGAACTAAGAAAAATAAATAAATATTAAAATTCTCTCTCTCTCTCTGTCCCCCTCTCTCTCACTCTCTCTTTAAAAAAAAAAAAAAAAAAAAGAAAGATGTTAACCTTTGTTTGGCTGCCTGTTTAAGTGTGGTACATCACTATGGTAGAGGACCCAAGAGATAAAAGTCTGGGCTATTAGGAAAATACGACATATAATTGTGGAAAAGAAGATTTCAAAAAGGAATTGAAAAAGAATACTGGGTTGAAAAACTGAATGCGAGTGGATTCATGCGCATACAGAGATGACCACAATTGTCTGCTAACATTGTTTGGTTCAATATATGAACAATACCAAAATGGGCTGCTGTGCTCTTGGACAACATAATAGAATCAGAACAAGTGGTGGGCAAGAGCAGACTCTTAGAACATTTCTCTTGTTCTTGATGTTGCTGTTATTACTCCAGGTGGAGATCGGACTCAATATTCATTACAGTACACACATCTCAAGATCAGATAGATAAGGATTTAGGGAAATTCATCTGAGAATCATTTTATTTTTTTAAAAGGGATTAAGTGCCATAGACTCTTGAATTTTTTAACAAGCAACTTGGATCTTTTTTTTCAGCTCCTAAAAGTCGACTCCAAAATCGCCTGCTCTTCCATTTGGCCCACAAGGTATTTATGTTTTCATTTCAATTTTCTTTTTTGGTATCAGGGATTAAACTCAGGGGCACTCAACCACTGAGCTACATCCCCAGCCCTATTTTGTATTTTATTTAGAGAGAGGATCTCACTGAGTTACTTAGTGCCTTGTTTTTGCTGAGGCTGGCTTTGAACTCACAATCCTCTTGCCTCAGCCTCCTGAGACGATGGGATTATAGACATGTACTGAACACCCAGTGATTCTGATACTTGGCTCAAAAATGTTTTTGTTTTAACAATATTTTCCTCTTATTTTCTTCTGTTAACAATAGAGAAAGGCGGTTGGGTATGGTAGAGCAAGCCTGTAATTCCAGCAGCTCGAGAGGCTGAGACAGGAGGGTCATGAGTTCAAAGCCAGCCTCAGCAAAAGCCAGGCACTAAGCAACTCAGTGAGACCCTGTCTCTAAATAAAATACAAAAATGGGCTTGGGGGGCTGGGGATGTGGCTCAAGCAGTAGTGCGCTCGCCTGGCATGCATGTGGCCCAGGTTCGATCCTCAGCACCACATACAAACAAAGATGTTGTGTCTGCCAAGAACTGAAAAATAAATATTAAAAAATTCCCTCTCTCTCTCTCTCTCTCTCTCTCTCTCTCTCTCTCTCTCTCTCAAAATGGGCTTGGGATGTGACTCAATGATCCAGTGTCCCTGAGTTCAATCCCTGGTACCAAAAACAACAACAACAACAACCTAACAATAGAGAAAGGCAATTAACTATAAATTCCTGTTGATAGCATTTCTAGAATAAGTGGAATATAGATGTTAATTTTATTGGATTTTCCCATCATTAATGTTCTTTACCCTCTTAATTTATTCAGAGGTGTTAAGTTTTAGTTATTTATTTTGTTTTTAAAAACAAACCTGTTCAAGGTTTATCTTTTTTTTAAATATTTATTTATTTATTAGTTATTGGCGGACACAACATCTTTGTTTGTATGTGGTGCTGGAGGATCGAACCCGGGCCGCAAGCATGCCAGGCGAGCTCGCTACCGCTTGAGCCACATCCCCAGCCCAAGTTTTAGTTATTCTTAAGAGAGCAGTCATTTAAGAATGTTAGTGTGCTTCGACTATCCTATCATCTCTTAGGAAACAGACTCAGAGATACCTTGCTCTGACTCATGGAAATAAATATACATTTTTCATAATTGCCTTAGGGCAGTAATTTTGATCATTATAATGTTATATTTTAAGTTATAATTTTAAAAAAATATTTATTTTTCAGTTGTAACTGGACACAATACCTTTATTTATTTATTTTTATGTGACGCTGAGAATCAAACCAGGGCCTCACATGTGCTAGGCGAGTGCTCTACTGTGAGCCACAACCCCAGCCCCAAGTTATAATTTTTTGAAATATAAAATTTATACCCATTTATTCTATTAAACAAAATATAAGTAAGGAAAAGAGCAAGTGAAATAATATCTATCATATTAAAAAGTAACTACCTTTCTGGGCTTCGGTTGTGGCTCAGCAGTAGAGTGCTGCCTAGCACATGCGAGGCCCTGGGTGCGATCCTCAGCACCGCATATAAATAAATAAAATAAAATAAAGGTATTGTGTCAACTACAACTAAAAAATATTTAAAAAATAACTACTTTTTAATCTTTTAGAATATCTCTTTTAGGATAGATATTTTTTATTAGAACTTTATAGTTATAGTTATAGTAGTAGGGTTCATCCCTACAAATTCATAGATGCTTGGAAATCGATTTCAGTTCATGATCCCACCTTTTCCCTCCTGTCTTCCCTCCCCTCTCCCATTCTCCTTCCTCTATTAGACATTATTTCACTCATCTATTTATTTGTATTTGATTGGTTCTTTATGTTATTCTATCCTTCTCTCCCCCTTTCCCTTATTTTACTCTTGCTTCCACATATGAGAGAAAGCTTTTGACCTTTGAGTTTCTGAATTTGGCTAATTTCACTTAACATAATATTCTCCATCTCCATCCATTTACCAGCAAATGCCAAATTTCATTCTTTTATGACTGAGTAGAACACCATTGTGTGTGTGTGTGTGTGTATACCTATATTATATATCACAATTTCTTAATCCAGTCATCTATTGATAGGCATCTGGATTGATTTCCTAATTTAGCTATTATGCATTGTGCTACTAAAAACATTGACATGACTATATCACTGTAGTATGTCAATTTTAGATCTTTTGGGAAAATACCAAGGAGTGTGATAGTTGGGTCATGTGGTGTTTTCATCCATTTTTTGAGGAATCTTCATATTGCTTTCCAGAGTTGTTGTAGGAGTGTAGCCCCAGCAGCAGTGTACAAGTGTATCTTTTCCCCCCACAACCTTGCAAGCATTTGTTGATGTTCGTATTCTTTTTTTGTGTGTGTGTGGTGCTGGGGCTTGAACCCAGGACCTTGTGCATGTGAGGCAAGCACTCTACTAACTGAGCTGTTTCCCCAGCCCTGTTGTTCATATTCTTGATCCTTGCCATTCTGACTGCAGTAAGATGGAATCTTCTTGTAGCTTTGATTCACATTTCCCTGATTGCTAGAGATATTGCACATTTTTTCATATATTTGTTGGCCATTTGTGTTTCTTCTTTGAGAAGTTTCTGTTTAGCTCTTTTGCCCATTGTTGATTGGGTTGTTTATTTTTTGAAGTTAAATTTATTGAGTTCTTTGTATATTCTGGATAATAATCCCCTTCCATAAAAGTAGGTAGCCAAGATTTTTGTCCATTCTGTAGCCTCTTTTCAGGCTCTTAAAAGCTTCTTTAGGTGTACAGAAGCTTTTTAATTTGATGGCATTTTTTAAAGAATAAGTTTTATATGCATTTTTGCTATTTGTTACTTTGTTGTGCAGAACAAGATTCATGCTGAATATGTATTTTTGTACTTTGCTTTTGTTCACTTACCTTTATTTTATAAACATATTCCTGCATCACTAAATAGGCTTCAAACCATAATTTTAAAAATGATTTCACTGGGCTTAGGTTGTAGCTCAGCAGTAGAGCATTCACCTAGCATGTTCGAGGTCCTGGGTTTGATCCTCAGCACCACATAAAAATAAATAAATAAAATAATGGTATGTGTCCAACTACAACTAAAAAATAAATATTAAAAAATGATTTCAAAGCATTCCATCATTATATCACAATTTCCTAATCCATTCATCTATTGACAGGCATCTGGATTGATTTCCTAATTTAGCTATTGTGCATTGTGCTACTAAAAACATTGACATGACTGTATCACTGTAGTATGTCAATTTTAGATCTTTTGGGAAAATACCAAGGAGTGTGATAGTTGGGTCATGTGGTGTTTTCATCTGTTTTTTGAGGAATCTTCATATTGCTTTTTTGTGCCATAATTCGTTTAGATTTCCTACTTATTTGATTTCTAAATTGCTTTTAATTTTTAGTTGTAATAGATCATTTTGAACATTGTAGAAATAGACTTACTTATTGAGTATGAATAACTTTTTTATTTTTAAAAAAATATTTTTATTAGTATTTTTTTTTAGTTTTAGGTGGACACATATCTTTTTAAAATTTATTTTATTTTATTTTATTTTATTTTTAGAGAAAGAGAATTTTAATATTTATTTTTTCATTTTCGGCAGACACAACATCTTTTTTTTTTTTTTTTTAAGAGAGAGAGAGAAAGAGAATTTTATTATTTATTTTTTAGTTTTCGGCGGACACAACATCTTTGTTGTATGTGGTGCTGAGGATCGAACCCGGGCCGCACACATGCCAGGCGAGCGCGCTACCAGTTGAGCCACATCCCCAGCCCATGGATAACTTTAAATCTTTTAATTGATATTGATAAACTGTTTTATAGAAAGTTTATCAAATCATTCATAGGAAGTATATGAAAACAAGTTTTTTGTACATTTAAAAATTGTGCACTATAATTATCTCTTTGTTTCTTCCTCCCTTTACTAGTTCTGCCAATTTTTACTTGATATAATTTTCAAAATTGGTTATTAAGTACACACAGATTTGGAATTTTTGTGTCCTCCTCATAGATTGAAACATTCATTATCATGAATGTCTTTCCTTATCTCTAAAACTTCCTCTTTGTCTATTTGTGTAGCTACAGGATGGTTTGGTCAGTGTTTGTCTGTTGTATTTCTTTATCTTATTGTATTTACTTTCTCCCTTCCTGTGTCCTTATAGTTCAAGTGTCTTCCTTATAAACAGTATATAAATGAGTTTGGGGATTTTCAATCCAGTTGAAATCTTTATTTTTTAAAAATTCCAATATTTGATTCATTTCCTAAATTTAATGTCTTTTACTGATATGGTCAGCTCAATAACTACCTTGTAATATTCATTTTCTATTTGTCCCTATGAATCCATGTCTCCCCTTTTTTCTTGTATTCTTTTTGGATTGATTTTTTTTAATTCCCTATTTCTCCTCCAATGGCTTGAAAAAAATTTATCTAATCAATCAGAGGTGGTTTTGGGGTGGGAAGAGAACACAAATATACAAATTTTTATACCTCTTGGATATATAGATATGTAAATAATATACACATGTTCATTCACATACACACACACACATATATATATACACATACATACATACACATATACACACACACACATATATATTTGGGGGGGTACTGAGAATTTAACCTAGAGTAGCTTAACCACTGAGCCACATCCCCAGTCATTTTTATTTTTCAATTTGAGACAGGTTCTTGCCAAGTTGTTTAGGGTGTTTAGGCCTCAGTAAATTGCTGAGACTAGTCTGGAACTTGAAATCCTCCTGCTTCAGCCTCCCAAATGGCTGGGATTACAGGAGTGTGTCAACATGTCTGGTTGTGTTTAAGCTTTGTGCATTATTTTTGGGTCTTGGTGCATTTCCTATGGTGTTTCCAGATGCGTCTTCCTTTTTTTTTTTTTTCCTACTAGGGATTGAACTCAGGACCTCATGCATGCTAGGCAGGCACCAGGCACGATACCACTGAGCAACATCCCTAGCCCTTCTCCCTTTTTTTTTTTTTTTTAATTTGGAAAATTGTTTGGTTATTAACTCTTCAAATATTCTTCAGCCTCATATTTTCCTCTTCTTTCCTTCTAGAACACCAGTAATAAGTACATATGTAGATATTTTCATTGTGTTATATATAAACCCTTTTTCACATTTTCCTCTAGAGATTTTTTTTCATTTTATTAATCTTTCTTCAGTCATATCTAATCATCTATTAAATTCATCTACTTTATTCTTAATTTCAGTTATTGTGTTCTTCTTTTGTAAAATTTTCATTTTATTTTTAACATTTCCAACTCTCTCTCTCTCTCTCTCTCTTTTTTTTTTTTGGCAGTGTGAAAGATTCAACCCAGGACCTTGTTCTTGTGAGAGAAACACTGTGCCAACAGAGCTATATTCTCAGCCCCCTCCAACTTTTTTTTTTTTTTTAGTCATAGATGGACACAATACCTTTGTTTTATTTATTTACGTGTGGTGTTGAGTATTGAACCCAGTACCTCACACATGCTAGGCAAGTGCTCAACCACTGAGCTACAACCCCAGCCCAAAAGTCCCCAATTTTTAATTTAAGTTTTAAAACATATCAATAACAAATATTTAAAGTCCATGTATAATACATCTAATGATTATATCTCCTGACAACTGATTTTTGGGTTTTGGTCAAATGGAGATAAGCCTCCTATTTCTCCTCCAATGGTTTGAAAAAATTTTATCTAATCAATCAGAGGTGGGTTTGGGGTAGGAAGAGAACACAAATATACAAATTTTTATACCTCTTGGAGATATATAGATAGATAGAGAGAGAGAGAGAGAGAGAGAGAGTGTTACAGAAAATGTAATTAAGTGTTCTGGTAGGAGATAAGTGTCCCTGTAAACTCAGTAATTTAATGTGTTAAATTTATACCAAGAGGTATAAAATTTTGTATATTTGTGTTCTCTTCCCATCCTAACCCCACCTCTGATTGATTAGATAAAGTCTCATCTATTTTACTGGTTAAACTTTTTCAAGCCATTGGAGGAAAAATATGAAATTTTTTACTTATAGGCAGACACAATGTCTTTATTTTACTTTATGTGGCGCTGAGGATCGAACCCAGTGTTTCCCGCGCTAGGTGCGTGCTCTACATCTGAGCCACAACCCCAGCCCAGAAATACGGAATTTAAAAAAAAAATAATAATCAATCCCTAAAGAATACAAGAAAGAAAAAAAGCAAGGGGGGCAACATGGATTAATAGGGACAAATAGAAAATGAATAGTACAAGGTATTTGTTGAGCTGACCATATCAGTAAATACATTAAATTACATTGAGTGCTGGCTATTGTATATAAAAACAGAGAAGGCCAGGCAGAGTGGTACACATCTATAATCCCAGCTTTTCAGGAGGCTGAGGCAGAAGGGTCACAGGTTCAAAGACAGGCTTGGTAATTTAACAAGCCCCTATCTCAAAAAATCAAAAGGACTGAGAATATAGCTCAGTGGTAAAGCACCTTTGGGTTCTGTCCCTGTACTGAGGAAAAGAAAATAAAAAAGAAGAAGGGAAGGAGGAGGAGGAGGAAGAGGATGAGGAAGAAAAAACAAATACAGAGACTTTGGATAATTCTGTCTTCTTCCAGAGAGAATTTGCTTTTGTTTTTGGCGGGCACACAGGATAGATTTTTGTCCATTAAGCCCACAAGACTTTTCGAAGTTCTACATAGTTTTCAGCATCTCAAGCATCAATTGAGAATTGACAAATGCCCTTAGAGAATAGTGGTGGCAAATATCAGCCTTATCTCTATCTCTCTGCCTTAAATAGTCTCAGTCTCTCTCTCTCTCTCTCTCTCTCTCTCTCTCTCTCTCTCTCTCTCTCATGGGGAATTGAACCCAGGAACACTTAACCAGTAGGCCACATCCCGCTTCTTATTTTTTATTTTGAGAAAGGGTCTTGCTGAGTTGCTTAGGGCCTTACTAAGTTGCTGAGGCTGACCTCAAACTTGTGATCCTCCTGCCTTAGTTTCCTGAGCTGCTGGGCTTACAGTGGATCTTGGTGTCTGAAGTCTTCAGTATCTTAGTAGCTTTCTAATGCCTTCACACAGATATTTTTAGAAATTTATTTATTTATTCTAACTTGTTATACATGAAAACAGAATGCATTTCAACTCATATTATACATATTGAGCACAATTTTTCATGTCTCTGGTTCTACACAAAGTAGAGTCACACCATTCGTGTCTTCATACATGTACTTGGGGTAATGATGTCCATCTCATTCCAGTGTCTTTATTACTCCCATGTCCCCTCCTTTCTCTTTGCCTATCTAAAGTTCTTCCATTCCTCCTATGCTCCCCTCTCCTATCCCCATTATGGATCAGCATCCACATATCAGAGAAAATATTCATCATTTGAGTTTTGGGGATTGGCTTACTTCACTTAGCATAATATTCTCCAACTCCATCCATTTACCTGCAAATGCCATGATTCTATTCTTTTTTAATGCTGAGTAGTATTCCATTGTGTATATATACCACATTTTCCCTATCCATTTATTTACTGAAGGGCGTCTAGATTGGTTCCACAATTTAGCTATTATAAATTGTGCTGCAATAAACATTGATGTGGCTGTGTACATCAGTGACAAATTCTCTGAAAGAGAAACTAGGAAAACTACCCCATTTACAATGGCCTCAAAAAAAAATTTACACAGATATTTAATAGTTTTCAAGCCTTTCTAGTTTTCTTGGTGAGAGGAATATGCTATAAAGCTACTCCATCATTAATAAAAGTTGAAATCTTTAATTCACTTTTGAGAAATATAGTTTATTGTTTTTCTTCTGATGACAAAAATAATGAATGTTCATTATTGTGCTTTTAGAAAATCATTAAAAATCACACACCCCCCCCACACACACACCCCACCACACACAAACACAAATCAAGATTTCCTATAAGTCTGCCACTTAGAGATAACACTATGGTATTTTGTTCCCTTTTCTTCTAGTTTAAAAGAATCATATCTTTTAAAAATGTATGAATATTATCAAATTTGGTTCCACACACACACACACACACACACACACACACATACTGTTTTATAACCAGCTTTTTCCACTTAAAAATGTCTCAAACATTTTTCCATGTCACAAGATATTCTATAGAAGAGATTGTAAATGGTATCTCATGGGCTGAGAATGCACCACAGATGTGTTTCTAAAACAGCACTCCAATCTTTTTACATTTAAAAATAGGGTATGTCACACAAACACTTTATTTCTGGCTTCTTTTTTTTTTTTTTTAATTTTTAATATTTATTTATTATTTCTTAGTTTTCAGCGGACACAACATCTTTGTTGGTATGTGGTGCTGAGGATCAAACCCGGGCCGCATGCATGCCAGGCGAGCGCGCTACCGCTTGAGCCACATCCCCAGCCCTCTGGCTTCTTTTGAAAAATTAAAAAATTTAAAACTCTGAATTCCTATTTCTACATGCAGCAAATTGTAGATTTGAAGATTAAGTAGATGGAGTAGGTTGTCTCCATTTCCCCCCTAATCTTGTCCTATAACAACATTTTAATTTGGAACCTCACTACTCTGTCCTGTACTTGAATGTCTTCACAACATTCTGTCTAACAGATGTGTCATAATTCATTTTCCTATTGTTCCTCAATTGGATTGTTTTATAATTTTTATGCCTCGAGAAATAGTATCATTTGAAACTTTTTAAAAAATTAGTTGTTGATGAACCTTTATTTTGTTTATTTGTATGTGATACTGAGAATCTAACCCAGTGCCTCATGCAAGCGAACTACCCCAGCCCCATGAAACTTTTTTTAATATGTATTATAAATTAAGCAGAGTGCAGGCAGATAAGAAAAATTAGACTCAATAAAGACCTTTCCAAGACAGACTTTAGAATACAGTCTATAGAATATAGTATGGGCATTCATTAGCTGATAACTAATGTTTATTTTACAAATTAAACAGTAATTTACAAAATTACCTGTAATAGGGACAGGGGATGTAGCTCAGTGAGAGAGCTCGAACTAGCATGGATGAGGCCTTGGAATTAATATCTACCACCATAAAGAAAATATTATCTGTAATATGTCACTGACCAAACTAGAGATGAGCTTCAGAATTTATTGTTTTGTGGAAACAGATTCTTTTAAAAATTTTTAAGCAAATAAGCCAATTTTACACCAGGCAGGAGTGAGCAATCTACATATATATAAAGGGTCACTATCAAAATCTATCTGTTCTGAGGCTGAGGTTGTGGCTGAGCGGTAGAGCCCTTATGTGGGAGACCCTGGGTTTGATCCTCTGTACTACATAAAAACGAACAAATAAAATAAAGGTATTGTATCCAACTACACCTAAAAAATAAAATATATATTTTTAAAAATATATCTGTTCTATCCCAAGTATAAGCAAAGGCAGCTATTATTTGCAACTACCACTTAGTAAAATAAGCATACAAGGTTGGAATGGAATTCTGACACCCAAAACAAAATACATAGTAACTAAAGAGAGGATGGAAAAAAATCTAGAACAGAAAATTAAAAATTGTGATCACTAAGTTGCTCAATGAGAAATACATTTTGATTACATTTTGTGCACCAAGAAGAAAGATACAAAATACCAGATAAATTGTTAAAGGAAGAGGGCAAAGAGATTCGGGGTGCGGGGGTTGGAGAGAAAGAAAATATAAAGAAAGACAAAAGGAAGGTAAGTGGGTGAGGGTGGAGGATTAGGTAATTAATATTAACTGTAAGTTGAAGACTTTCCAGCTAGGCAGGGTGATGCACACATGTAATCCCAGTGATTTGGGAAGCTGAGGCAGGAGGATTGCAAGTTTGAGGCCAGCCTCAGCAATTTAGTGAGACCCTGCCTCAAATAAAAAAAATAAAAGGGCTGGGGATATAGCTCAGTGGGAAAGCACCGTGGATTCAATCCCCGGTACAGAAAGTAAAAATAAAAAGGCTTTTCTTTGCCAAGGCTCTGTCTTGAGGCTATTTACATTCTTTCTCTGGAAAGACTGAAAGCCACAGAGCCTAAGGGAAATAGAAAATGGAAACATGGTATCCAGAAGAGGTATTGATTTCTCTAACTGTACGCTAATATGAATCTTACATGTCTCTCCCTCTCTCACAATTTTAGTTTAATGATGAGAAAAAATTGATGAATTTTCATCAAAATCTTCAGGATATTACAGAAGACCAACTCAGTTTGGCCTCAATCCACTACATGCGTTCTCATTACCAAGAAGCTATTGATATATATAAGCGGATACTGCTAGATAACAGGTCTGTGTGCTTTCGTGCTTACCTGAAATGTCTTTCATTTTGTTAGTTTCTTTTATGTTCAGTTTGGCTGAGGACCTAGTGTCCTTTGGATCTAGTAGCACCACGGGTTCAAATCTGTTTAGTTGATAATCTGGCATGATTATGAACTCCTTAGGGATTGTTTAGATCAGGATTTCTCTACCTTTTTCATTATCGTCCTTCTAAGGAGACTTTGTAGACATTGTTTCATCCCGATTGCCACCCCCATGAAATTTTAATATGCTTATATATATGTATGTCTTATATATGTAATAATGTGTTTCTATGTGTTAACGTACTATATGTATATCTATGTTTTACCCACAAAATGAGTATGATTTTTTTTCACTCTCCTATAAAGACCAACTTTGCCCCTCTGGTGGGGATATTGCCCCTTTTGGAAATGCATGGTCTAGATGTGTCAATCTCAGGGATGTGATTACATTGTAGGTAACTTGCTGATAAAATTAGAAACAAACCATTTTAAAGAATTAACATTCCAACTTTATCACTTACCCTTGGCCTCTTTCCAGTCTCTAAAATGTCTCATCCACCTTTCTCCTCCCCTCTTTTGCATTGCCTTTGAAGTCTCCGGCCTGTTCCCCTTTCCAGTCATCAAGCCCACCTGCCTTCTCTGTTCTCTATATGGAGTGCCTATTTGTTTCCTGTTCAGTTATAGCTTGTGTTAATTTTTCAATATGAACATTCTGAAATTTTCCCTTTCTCTCTCTCTCTTTCTCTCTCTCTCCCTCCCTCCCTCCCTCTCTCTTTGATACTAGGGATTGAACTCAGGGGTATTTTACCACTGAGCCACCTCCCCAGCCATATTTTGTATTTTATTTAAAGACGGGATCTCACTGAGTTGCTAAGCACCTTGCTGTTGCTGAGGCTGGCTTTGAACTTGTCATCCTCCTGCCTCAGCCTCTCAAGTCACTGGGATTATGGGCATGCTCCACCGCGCCCAGCTCCCTTGCTCTCTAGTTTCCATCTTTTACTCTATTTATATTGAAACACCCAAATATTATACAATGCAAAAGGAGAAAAAATGTGCTGACTGTATCTTGCCTTTCTTACAGGCAAACTCTTCACCTGTCCTCTTTGCTGTGTTGTCCATTTGATGTTTGTAGTTTGACATTTCTGTGAACTGTTAACTGTTAATTCTTTTCTTTAATAGGGAATACCTTGCCCTCAATGTTTATGTGGCCCTTTGCTACTACAAGTTGGATTACTATGATGTGTCTCAAGAAGTTCTGGCTGTTTACCTCCAGCAAATTCCCGATAGTACCATCGCACTCAATCTTAAAGCCTGTAATCATTTTCGACTTTACAATGGCAAAGCAGCTGAGGTAGTGATGGAAATGTTTCTAATTGACTTACCTCTGATTTGAGTTACTTTATATTTTCTAAGTTATTCATTAATCTCTGTTATCTCTAATATCCCTTGGTCATTGCCAGGATGATTCTATAAGAACCTAATTGTATAAATATTTTTGTTTATCACATAGCGTTCTAAAAATTTTGGCTTCTGAATTCTGTTATGTCTAATATATTGTAGATAATTTTGTAGATGCCTTATGTTAACCTAAATATGTTTAAAACCAAATGAGTTAGCTTCTTCCTCTAAAATATGTTTGTAGCTGTGTGGTTGAATATCACCAATATATATCCAGTAAACCACCTCAGGGATATATGTCACCCTCTTCTTCATCTCCATATAATCACCCATCAGTTCCTATCAGTTATTTATTCTAGATATTTATTTTTATCAATCCCCCCATTCTCTTCTGTTATTGCTCTAGTACAAGAGTTCCTCACCTCTTATTTTGGCCCCCTTTTTGTGGGGGTGGGGCCAGGGATTGAACTCAGGGACACTCAATCACTGAGCCATATCCCTAGCCCTATTTTGTATTTCATTTAGAAACAGAGTCTCACTGAAGTGCTTAGAGCCTCGCTTTTTTTTTTTTTTTTTTTAGTTGTGTGGACACAATACCGTTATTTACTTATCTTTATGTGGTGCTGAGGATCGAACCCAGGGCTTCACACATGCTAGGCGAGTGCTCTACTACCAAGCCACAACCCCAGCCCTAATGCTCACTTTTGCTGAGGCTGGCTTTGAACTCCAGAGCCTCCTGCCTCAGCCTCCTGAGCTGCTGGGATTACAGGTGTGTGCCATGGCACCCAGCTTTATTTTTGCCCTTTGAATAGTTTTCCTGACTCTAGTCCTTGAACTTGATGAGCATGCCCTCCTCTCTTCTTGCCATAGCTTTACATACACCATTCTCACTGCTGCAATGACCCCCTTCCTTCTTGGCTTAGTACACTTCAGCTTCTCCTTAAGGCTACTCCAAGACATAAACATGCAGACATTTTATAAATACTTAGAAATTGGTTAACTTATAGGCACTGTGTATAACACTTCATATCCTTTATTTAATTTTCCTGACAAGTCTATGGATAAAGGCTGTTATAACCTCCTTTTATAGGAAACTGAGAGAAAACAGGAGGCCATATGTTATCATCACCTTTTATTTAACATATCTTAAATAAAACATAATTTTAATAACATCTTAACTAAATAAAGTAATTTAACATTATAGATACATACACAGACACACTATATACACATACACACACACGTGTGTGTGTATGTGTATATAGTGTGTGTGTACATTTAGGTAGATAGATAATAGGATGTTCTGAATCTACATATAGATGTATAAATAGATATTTAAGCCAGCAAATAAACTGTATCAAAGCAAATTTTGGGAAAAAATGTCTAACAAGGAGTACTATACACACTTCACACTGACGGAGATTCAACCCTGAGTAAAACAATGTTTAGTAGTGGGGGAGAAAGTATGTGGGATGGAGAGTACAAAAAACACATTTTGGGGGCAGCAATAGGATATAGATTTTATTTAATTTTGATAATCTTATTAAACCAGGCTCTTTTTTTTTTTTTTTTTGGAACTGGGGATCGAACCAAGGGGTGCTTAACTACTGAGCCACATCCCAATCTCTTTTTATTTTTTATTTTGAGACAGGGTCTCACTAAATTGCTTAGGCCTCACTAAGTTGCTGAGGCTGCCCTTGAACTTTCAATCCTTCTGCCACCAGCCTCATGAATTGTTGGTATTGCAGGCGTGTGCCACCATACCTAGCATTCTGATTAAATCAGGCATTCTTCTAGTAACTAGTAAAATGAGTTCTGTATTATATATCAGTCAGTCAATCAAAAAAAACTAGTAGTTTTCTGTTCTTAAAATAATCTGTTCTGTCTTGAAATAATCTGTAATGATTGATTTAATTCTTAAAGTACTTTGAATAACTTGCCCAAGATTATACAGCTAACACAATAAGTGGCAAATTCAGGTCTCAAACACATGTCTGTCTAACTGTAAAGTCTATAGACTTAATCACTAAAATTTACACCAAATTTAAGGTTCTTTCTTCTTTGCTCTTGGTAAACATGCCTCTATCATCATGCTTATCATTTGATAGTTACTACTATCTTCAATCTAGATAAACTTACTGGAAGCAAGGACTGAGTTTTTTCACATTTGTGTCTCAGGACCAGGCACAGTGTATGCATACAGTTAATGCCAACTGTATGTTGGTTGAATGAGAAACTAAAAGTATGACTGACAAGAAGAATTACATTTTAAGGAGGAGGAGATGCAAAAGAGATCATTAAGATGAAGATTGCAAAAAGGCCATTTGATTTTATTGCAGGTTGAGTATCCTTTATTCAAAGTGTTTGGAACCAGAAGTTTTTAAGATTTCATAGTTTTGTTTTTTTTTTTTTGAATTTTGGAATATTTGCATAGACTTTACCAGTTCAGCAGCCTTAATCTGAAACATATGTCAGTACTCAAAAAGTTTCATATTTCAGAGCATTTCTTTCTTTCTTTTTAATATATATATATAATTTTGATTAGGGATGCTCAACCTGTACCAGGATTTCCACATTTCCCTTCTGATTAGGAAATCATTACTATTGGGGCTTGAAGCCAGTTTGCAAGGAAATAGGGAGTGAGTAATAGCCTAATTTGGGAATTCTTGTAAAGGATGTGATAGAAGGGAAGACAAGCAGATGATGAAGAAATAGAAGCTTTGAATTTAGGACGTTGGTTTAAAAAAAAAAAAAAAAAACGGAGAAAACCACGGTTTCAGAGGATAAAGAATTGAGGAACTTTTTCTTCCAAACTGGGAACACATCTTGTAAGAATCAAGATTTTGAGATTGGGATCAGACCCAAATTTAAATCCTGGATTAGTAGCTGTATTGCATTAGATAAAATACTTAACTTATTTAAGCAGTATCTGTAAAGTAAGGAAAATTATAATACTGACTCATTGAAGGTTGTTGTGGTGATTAAATGATGTTTATAAAGTTCATAACTTGATATACAAAGTAAACTTGCAGTAAATATTAGCTATTAGCAAATCTTTTGCAGGCTAAAATAGTCAATTTTATTGTTTATTTACATTTAGTGCTTCTGTTTCTTGTTTAAGATATAATTTCTTATCCCAATATCATATTCTTTGATATTATCTTCTAAAAGCCATTTTTGCTTTTTAAATCAAAAATATCTTGTGTGTGTGTGTGTGTGTGTGTGTGTGTGTGTGTGTGTGTTGTGTGTATACTGGGGATTGAACTCAGGGGCACTCAACCATTGAGCCACATCCCCAGCCCTATTTTGTATTTTATTTAGAGATAGGGTCCCACTGAGTTACTTAGGACCTCACCATTGCTGAGGCTGGCTTTGAACTCCCTATCCTCCTGCCTCAGCCTCCCAAACTGCTGGGATTACAGGCATGAGCCACTGCACACGGCTAATATCTTGTATCTTAAGTAACCATTCTTTTTTTCTTTCTTTCTTTCTTTCTTTCTTTCTTTCTTTCTTTCTTTCTTTCTTTCTTTCTTTTTAAGAAATCATTCTTGGGGGCTGGGGTTGTGGCTCAGTGGTAGAGCACTTGCCTAGCATGTGTGAAGCACCAGGTTCAATCCTCAGCCCCATATAAAAAATAAATAAATAAAATAAAGTTAAAAAAATCATTCTTAAAAGGGTTTTTTTCTCCAATTAAAAGACAAAAATTGGTAAATTAGAAAAGACAAAACACCAATATATGCTTTAAATAGAAAAACAGAAAATTTGGACATAAAAGGACTTGTTTCATTCAGACTATTTCTAACATGGTTTCTAGCATTTGTGTCATGTTTTTATAAAGGTCATTTTTACTTTAACATAGATATAATAACCTACATTTTCTAATTATGGTTTTACTTTTAAACAGATTTATTGATATAATTAACGTAACATACATTTCATCCTTTAAAGTGTAAAACTCAATGGTTTTTAGTATATTAAGAGGTTATATGCAACTATCACAATCTTAAGACATTTCTATTATTTCAAAAAGAAATACCATCTTTTTAAACTATCAACCCCTCTTTTCCTATCCCCAAACAACTGCTAGTCTACTTTCTATATCCATGTCTTTCCCTATTCTAGATATTCCATACAAAGGAGCTGTATGATACGCAGTCTTTATGACTAGTTTCTTTTGCTTAGCATAATGTTTATAAGGTTCATCATTTTGTAACATATATCAGGATGTCATTTTTATGACCAAATCATTTTCAGTTGTTTGCATATACTACATTTTGTTTTTCCATCATTGGTTGATGGACATTTGGGTTGTTAGCACCTTTTGCCTATTAAGAATAATGCTGCTATAAACTTTTTGTCCAAGTTTTTGTTTGGGCATCAGTTTTCATCCCCCTTGAGTGTAACATACTTACAGTCGAATTTTGGGTCATTTGGTAACTCCATATTTAATTGTTTGAGGAATTTGCCTGACTATTTTTCCAAAGTAACTGCACTGTTTTATATTCTCACCAGTAGTGTAGAAGGGTTTTGATTTTTCAACATCCCTGCCAATAGTTACCTGACTTTTGACTCTAACCATTCTATTGGGTATGAAGTTGCATTTTACTGTTGATTAATAATGTTGAGCATCATTTCAAATACTTATTGGCCATTTGTATGTCTTCTTTGTAGAAATATCTATTCAAGTTATTTAAAAAATTCAGTTGTCTTTTTTAAAAAATATATTTTTTAGTTGTAGATGGACATAATATCTTTATTTATTTATTTATTTATTTATTATGTGGTACTGAGGATCAAACCCAGTGTCTCACACGTGCTAGGCAAGTGCTCTACCACTGAGCTATAGCCCCAGACCTCAGTTGTCTTTTGATTATTGAGGTGCAGTTCAATATTTATTATTGAGGTACAGTTATGTATTCTAGGTACCAGTCCTTTGTTATATATATGAATCACAAGTATTTTCTTCCATTCTGTGAGTTGTCTTTTCATTTTCATTTTCTTTCTCTCTTTCTTGTGTGTGTATATGATATTGTTCTGTTTTGTTTGTTTGCACTGGGTTTTGAACCCAGAGCCTTGTAGATGTACTTTGGTACGTGTCTTACTGCTTAAGCTATAGCCACAACCCATCATTTTCTTTTTTTATTTTTTCACTCCACCCATACTGTTAATTGATTTCAGGGGCACTCTACCATTGAGCCCCATCCCAAGCCCTTTTTATATTTTATTTTGAGACAGGGGTCACTAAGTTGCTGAGGTTTGCCTGGAACTTGCAATCCTCCTGCCTCACCTTCCAAGTTGCTAGGATAGCAGGAGTATATCATCATGACTGGCTCTCAATTTCTTAATAGTGGTTTTTGAAGCACAATAGTTTTAAATGTTGATGAAGTCAAACTTGTCTATTTTTTTCTTGTGTTGCTGTGTTTTGGGTGTCATATCTAAGAATCTTTGGCCAAATCTAATCATGAAGATTTACCCCCATTTTTCTCTTAAGAGTTTTATAATTTTTAAAAAATATTTACTTTTTAGTTTTTTTAGGTGGACACAATATCTTTATTTTATTTTTATGTGGTGCTGAGGACCAAACCCAGTGCCCTCCACATGCCAGGCGAGCATGCTACCACTTGAGCCACATCCCCAACTCAAGAGTTTTATAATTTTAGCTCTTAGATTTAGGGCTCTGATTCATCTCAAGTTAATACTTGTATATGGTATGGGATACAATTGTTTTGCATGTGAATATCCAGTTGTCCCAGAACCATTTGTTTTCCCTCATTGAACATTCTTGGCATCCCTGTTAAAAGTCAGATAACCATAGACAGGTACATAGATTTAATCTCTAGACTCAATTCTGTTTCATCATTCTATATGTTTATCTCTTACACCAATACTCTTCTTCTTTTTTTTTTAGATTTATTTTTTTAAACATTCATTTATTTATTTATTTTTATATGGTGCTGAGGATCAAACCCAGTGCCTCGAACATGCTAGGTATGCGCTCTACCACTGAGCCACAACCCCAGCCCTTGATTACTGTTCTTTTGTAGCAAATTTTTAAGTCAGAAAGTGTGGGTTCTTCTAATTTGCTTTTGTTTTCCTTCAACATTGTCTGGGCTGTTCTTGTCTTTTGCAATTCAATATGAATTTTAGAATTAGTTTGTTAATTTCTACAGAAAACTCAACTAGAATTCTAGTATGGATTTCAATGAGTCTGTAGATTAATTGGAGATTGTTACTATCTTAACAATATTAAGTCTTCCAATCAATGAATATAGAATGTTTTCCCCTATATGTAGATGTTCTTTAATTTTTTTCAACAATGTTTCATAGTTTTCAGAAGATAAGTTTTACACTTCTTTGTTACATTTGTCACTAAGTTTTTGCTTTTAAATAATCTTTGTTTTTCTCAGCTTCCTGTTTTCTTTGTTAGTGCTTATTTTTTGTTTTCTTTTTTACCCCGCTTTTTTTCTTGGGGGGGTTACTGGATATTGAATGCAAGGGCACTCAACCACTGAGTTACACCCCTAGCCCTATTTTGTATTTTATTTAGACACAGGATCTGAGTTGCTTAGCACCTCTCCATCTCTTAGGCTGGCTTTGAACTCATGATCCTCCCACCTCAGCCTCTCAAGCTGGATGATAGCTGTGAGCCACTGCACCATATTTTTATTGGTGCGTTATAGTAGATAATAGTGGGATTTTTATTATATATTCATACATGCTCACACTATAACAAATATAATTTGACCTATCATTCTCTAGTATTTCCCCTTTTTACCTTTTATTTTCTTAAACATTGTCACATGGGTGTTTTGTGATCTGAGCTTCAGAGTTTGAATTTCTGAAATTTATATGGTTTGTGTCTCCTGATTCTTCCTTATGGAATTCAGTTTCTCCCTATTTCAGGTTATCTTTGTGTGCTGGACACAGTATTTGAAAAATTACTTATAGGACTAACTTAACACCTGCAATGAAGACACTTTCCTCCTTAAAGAATATATTTTCTGGAGCTGGGGTTGTGGCTCAGTGGTAGAGCACTTGCCTAGTCTGTGTGAGGCACTGGATTTGATTTTCAGCACCACATAAAATTACATGAACAAAATAAAGGTCCATCAACATCTAAAAAAATAAAAAAAAATTAAAAAAAAAAGAATATGTGCTCTCTCACCAAGTGCTTGGTAGAACTCTGAGACCGAGCCCACCTTAAACCAAAGCTAAGAACAAAGAGTCCCTAACTGTACACTGGATTCTAACTGAGCTGTATTTCTGTGCAAGGCTTATTCTAGTTCTGTTCCATCCTTCCTTTACCAGTGTGGCTCTTTGGAGTCCCAGATGATTGTGAGAAGGGTCTCCTGTTAGATTTCCCACCTTGTTCTTGCCCTAGGCTTTGTTTTTTTGTCCTTCTTGCCTGGGCAGATTATCAATTAAAAGTTCTAATTTTATAGAGTGGGTGGGCATCCAGGGAGAAATATGATAGCCATGCTTTCTTACTTCTCTGGATTTATTCTTTTTCCTTCATTTTGACCTGACAGCTCTTTCCTTGTCATCTCTTTGGCATGCTTAAGAAAATCTTTTAATAATTTCTCTGTTTTTAGGTTCCCCCCCCCAGTGGGAGCAGTAATTTGAATAATCTAGCCTACTGGTCATCAAAATGTTATCTGGGGCCGGGCGTGGATGGTGCACACCTGTAATCCCAGAGGTTCTGGACACAGAGGCAGGAAAATCACAAGTTCAAAGCCAGCCTCAGCAATTTAGCAAGGCCCTAAGCAACTCAGGGAGACCCTGTCTCTAATAAAAATACAAAATAGGGCTGGGGATGTGGCTCAGTGATCAGGTGCCCCTGAGTTCAATCCCTGGTACCCACCAAAACCCAAAAATTCTAAAAAATGTTATCTGAGAGCCCAAGGGTCCCTGACCCATGTCTTGGAGCCTTTGAGGCAGGGCCAGGACAGAATGAGGCAGATGGGCTGCCTGGGAATGGAGTTTAAGTGTGGGCGCTCACACCACTCGCACAAAGTGCCTCCTTCCATGTGTCCTGGGCAGCTCATTTGTCTTACCTCTGGTCCCTGCTGGTCCTGCCAGCTTATTCATCTTGTATTAAACCAGACAGTAATAAGCATATTCATAGATAATGTTAATCAGAGCCTCTTTTCTCACCAAATTTTTGCTGGCAAATATCATTTTGTTAAAATAAAAAATATTTATGTTTACATGTAGTGGGGTTATTATTGCTATTGTTTTTAAATATTTTTTGTTGTTGTAGTTGGACACAATATACCTTTATTATAGTTATTTGTTTTTATGTGGTGCTGAGGATCGAACCCAGCACCTTGAGCCTTGCACATACTAGGTGAGCGCTCTGCCACTGAGCTACAACCCCAGCCCCTATTACTGCTATTTTTGATTAACCAAATATTTAAAATTTTGTTTTAATTTCTTTTATGATAAATGTAAATGGCTATAACTCACATAAACAAAAGCCCTTTGAGATCCTTAGAGTATAAAAGGGATTTTGAGTCCAAAAGGACTAAAAAAAACCCCACTGCTAATCTAGCCTAGTATTATCCCAAAATTTGAATTGCTGTGGTGGACAAAGAAGGGATTAAAAAAGGATTGTTGGTGGGTGTGGTTATATAATCCCAGCAATTGGTGAGGCTGAGGATTTAAGATTTGAGGGTAGCCTGGGCAACTTAACAAGACACTGTCTCAAGATAAAATAATAAAAGGATAAGGGTGTAGCTCACGGCTACAGTGATTGCCTAGCATGTGTTAGGCCTTGGGTTCAATCCCTACCACAAAAAGGAAACAAGATGGGGGGCAGGGCGTGGAGATTGCTAAAAAGATGTACACTCCCAGCTGAGATCAAGTGGAGTGAGTTTGTAGAGGTTAGTAAGAATTCAACAATTTTATACAGAAAAATCTTAATTATCCACTAATGGGAGTAGAAAAGAATAGAGGAAGATTACTCAAAAATATGGATTTTGCAAAAAACTATAAGTAAATAACAGAAAGATTAGTAGAGTAGAGCCAGCTGTGATGGCATACGCCTTTAATCCCAGTGGTTTAGGAGGCTGAGGCAGGAGGATCACAAGTTCAAAGCCAGCCTCAGCAATTTAGCGAGATCCTAAGCAACTCAATGAGACCCTGTCTCTAAAGAAAATATAAAAAAGGACTGGGGATGTGGCTCAGTGTTTAAGTGCCCCTGGGTTCAATCTTCAGTACAAAAAAAAAAAAAAAAAAATCAGTAAAGTAGAGGGGAACAGAAGGTGGGAGGAGTAGAGAGAAAGGAGACTGCATTGGAGCAAATTATGTTCCATGCCTTTATAACTATGTCAGAATGAATCCTAAATGTTATATGTAGCTTAAAAAGCTAATGAAATTTTTAAAAATATGGATTGTTAAGGTAGAAATAGCAGAAAATTGAGAAAGGGGATAATAAACCTAGGGACTTAGTGAAGACACTGTGGAAATACTGACCATTTGTTTTTCTTTTTCTTTTTTTTCTTCTTTTAACTGGCTAATTTATTTAAACTTCACAGAAATAGGAATTAAGGAATTATTATTATTATTATTAAAGACAGAATTTCTCAGCAGGCTACTATGTAGCCCTGACCATTTGTCCTTGAGTGAGTAAAGGGGACAAGAGAAGACCTAGGAAATAATAAGACACAAGGGAAAAGACACTTGGATTATGTTATGTAAACAAAAGTCAGTTTAGCAGGAAGGAGGGAGTAACCACGAGAATCAGGATGTGGGTCAATTTGAAGAATCAACCTTAGTTGTTAAAGGTTAGCCACCTTATCACTGTTGGCACTGAGAGAAAAGTTTTACTCTAGGAGTTTTCAGACGTGAGGGTGCTATTTTTCAAACTTGCTGCTTAGTATGAGTTTCAAGACTCTTTACTTTTATAAGCCTCACTGTTCTTGTCTATAAAATGTGAAGAATAATAATTACACTGATAGAGTCATGAGAATCAAATGAAATAGCATATTAAATTCTTTGTAAAATATAAATCATTGTATAAATATGTGGAATAAGAACTATACACTTGCTATTTTCATAAATCTTTGATTTTTAATTTTCAGGCAGAACTCAAAAGCTTGATGGACAATGCTTCTTCATCCTTTGAATTTGCTAAAGAACTCATCAGGCACAATCTGGTGAATAACGGTTTCCAGTCTTGACTGACTTCAGTCCTACTCTACTTTGGTACATCCCAGAAATTAGAAAGATGAATAAAAGGAGATGCCCCAACATATATTGGTCCTCTCCAAAGGAATGCCTCCTTATTGAGAAAGAGAGAAAATGAGTTGAGGACATCTGTCCCTTTCCTTGAGGAAATCTTTTTTGGGAGGGCAGGGATATATATATTACCTTTGGAAGGAAGCTCAAGGCAGTGTAGATCCCAATGTTTGTTTGTTTGTTTGTTTTTTTTAAGAGAGAGTGAGAGAGGAGAGAGAGGGGAGAGAGAGAGAGAATTTTTAATATTTATTTTATTTAGTTCTCAGCGGACACAACATCTTTGTTGGTATGTGGTGCTGAGGATCGAACCCGGGCCGCACGCATGCCAGGCGAGCGCGCTACCGCTTGAGCCACATCCCCAGCCCCCAATGTTTGGTTTTTGATCAAAGAAAATATATCCTTGTGGGTAGAAAAAATGGCAAAGATTTTCTGGTCTTGGAAAGAAGGCCAAGATTTTCTGGGACATGGACCTTGAACAACCGTGATATATGAAGGATTGCAAACACATTGATTTTACTGGAAGTAAGTAAGTTTGTACTGGGGAATAGTGGAAAGTAAAGTTGGGCAGGGTGGTTAGGTTTAGGGCTAGATTATGATGGCCATTGCTTTAAAAAAAAAATCTGAGCTCAGATTAAGTTTGATTCTATTGACCATGTAATATAGTGAGATACAGTACAGCTGCTTTCAACTCAGATACGAGGAACTTTGGGCAAGTTAGGTAATATTGCTGAGTCTCAGTTTCCTCGTCGGTAAATCATGATAATAATAACTTTATCTTTTCCTTCTGATTTCTCTGGTTTTTTAGCATTAATTCTTCTAGTCCCCAAGCTGAAAACCACAGCTATTTTAGACTCTCCTCTTCCCTTTGTCTCTAATATCTTTTTTTTTTTTTTTTTTTTTTTTTGATAGCAGGGATTGAATTTAGGAGCAGTCAACTACTGATCTCATCCCAAGCCCTGTTTTGCCTTTTATTTAGAGACAGGGTCTCACTGAGTTGCTTAGCACCTCGTCGTTGCTGAGGCTGGCTTTGAACTCATGATCCTCCTGTCTTAGCCTCCTGAATTGCTGGGATTATAGGCATGCACCCTGCACCCAACTTTTTTTTCTAATATCTGCTAGTCACTAAACTCTAGTAATTCTTTCTTTGCAATGACTTATATTAAATCCATTTCTTCTCTAGATCAATTCTCCATCAAAGATAAAATTGTATTTGGATAGCTTCTATTATGGGCTCCTGCTACTAATTTTTTCACTTCTAAACTAGTTTATTAAGTTCAATTATATCTTTTATGGAGAATAATGCATTTGAGATAATAGGTTGGAACTTAAGTTTGGAGTATGTTGGACATGGTGGTGCATACCTGTAATCCCAGCAGTTTGGAAGGCTGAGGCAGGAGGATTGCAAGGATTCCAGCCTCAACCACTTACTGAGACCCAGTCTCAAAATAAAATATAGAAAGGGCTGGAGATGTGGTTCAGTGGCTAAGCTCCCCTTGGTTCAAGGCTAAGTTTAAGAGTTATCATAAGAGTCTTGGCAAATAAATATGGAAGATTTTCACTTGGTGAAGTCCTGACAATTATATATGGAAGAAAGGCTGGGGATATAGGTCAGTTGGTAGAGTGCTTGCCTTGCATGCACAAGGCCGTGAGTTCAATCCCCAGCACCACGAAAACGAAAAAAACAACACCATGGATATATATGGAAGAAAGGATTAAAAATATAAATTTATGATTTCAAAAGAGCATTTGTACTTAGGGGGCCAGAGAAAGGAGAGTCAGCATATGAGACAAGAAAGGGCAGACAAGAAGGGCTAACCTAGGGGCTGAGGTAGTGGCTCAGCAGTAGAGTGTTCGCCTAGCACATGTGAGGCCCTGGGTTCAATCCTCAGTACCACATAAAAATAAATAAATAAATAGATAGATAGATAGATAGATAGATAGATAGATAGATAGATAAAATGAAGGTATTGTGATTAACTACAACTAAAAAAATAAATATTAAACAAAAGAAGAGCCAACCTAGATAATGTCATGTCACTTACAACTGCCCATTTTAATCATCTGGGAGGCTTTTGAAACTAATTATGGGCTCTAACCCCAGGGATTCTTAGATATACATATATTCTGGGGGTGAGATGGTGAATGGTCTCTCTATGTTGCCCAGGTTGGCCTTGAATTCCTGGGCTTAAAAATGGTCCTCCTAAGTCAGCCTCCCAAGTAGCTAGGATTATAGGTACATACAACCACACCCAATCTTCCAGGGATTCTTATTTAATGGTTGAATTGGGACATAGCTACTAATGTTTTTCTTAAAAGCTTCCTAGATGGATGTAATATACAGCTCAAGGTAAAGAAACACTATATGTGTATAGAACTGGAAGAAACACATTAGATAGTAAATGGAGTTAACCTTGGAGAATAGAATTAGAGAGGGAAGTAAGAATACAGAAATTTCCTCTTTCCTTTGAGATGCTGTATTTAAGTTTTTTTCTAATAACCACATAATATTTCTGTAATTTTTGAAAGTCTGAAAAATGTTAAAGCAATATAAATGATTGTTAAGAATATCAATTTTGAAGTCAGATATGAGGTCAAAATCAAACTATACTATGTACTAGCTTTATGACTTAACATTGCTGGGTTTCAGTGTTCTCATGTAAAATAGGAAAAATTGAAGTACTTATTTTTTGTATAAAATATAAATAAAATATTGTGTATAAGGTACTTTTTATATAGCAAATACAGATTATCACTTATCTGAAAAGCTTGGGACCAAAAGTTTTTCTTCCATATATAATTCAGATTCCAGATTTTTAAAAATTTGCAAACACATAAGATGTGTTGGGATGGGACCCACGTCTAAACATGAAATTCACGTTTCGTATGCACCTTATATACATGGCCTGGAGATAACCTACATAATATTTTTAGTGAGCCTGAATTTTGACTGTGACCTGTCATATGAGATCACATGTGGAATTTTCCACTTGTGGCATCATGTCAGTACTCAGAAAGTTTCAGATTTGGGATTTGCAGATTAAGGATGCTCAGTCTGTAGTAAGCATTTAGTAAATGGTGCTGTTATTCATAGTGTCATCTTGAAGTCAACAATGTTATAATTGCAGACACACTGGAGCAAGCAGACAGAAAAGTTCTTTGAATTTGGTTAAATAGGTTAATTTGTGACTTGAGGGAGTATGTTTACTAATGTGCTGAGAGAAAAAGCCAGTTTAGGGAGGAGGTTAAGGAATGAGAAGGTAAGAAGAAATTAGAAGCAGTAAGCTACATACTTTAGAAACATAGCATTGAAAGAAAGAAAAATAGGGCACTCTCTGAAGGAACAATGGGGCCAAGTGGAAGACTTCAAGAAAACAAAACCCCTGTGTGTTTAAAGTTGAGAAGTAGGACCAATGCTTCAGTAAGAGTGAAGATACATCCATCAACGGAGAGACAAGGTTCACATGGAGTCAGGGGGCATGGGATCAGGAGGGCAGGTGAGGGACTGGGGTTGTGGATCACTGGTAGAGCACCTGCCTAGCATGTGTGAGGCACTGAGTTTGATCCTCAGCACCACATAAAAATAAAGGTTTTGTGTTCATCTATAAAATATATAAAAATACCTATTTAAAAAAAACCTATTAAAAAAAAGCCAGGTGTGCTGGGGCTGTAGCTCAGTGGCAGAGCACTTGCCTAGTGTGTGTGAGACACTGGGTTTGATCCTCAGCACCATAAAAATAAAGAAAATAAAGACATTCTGTCCATCTACAACTACAAAAAAAAATAATAAAGGCATGTGAACCTGGTGTGGTGATATATTCTTATAATCCCAGCTACTCAGAAGGCTAAGATAGGAGGATCACAAGTTCAAGGCTAGTCTCAACAAGAAAGATCCTGTCTCAAAAAATAAAAAGGGCTGTGGATGTAGCTCAGTGGTAGATCACTCCTGGGTTCAATTCCCTGTACCAGTAAATAAGAAAGAAGACAGACAAAGGAGTTAATCTTGGAAAAACAAGGGACTACTGCAGAGGAACCAAAAATGATGACAAAATAGGAAAATTGTGGTAAAAATGAAGAGATTATATAGTTCATGCCTGATAGCCTTGATTTCTATATATTGTGAAACAACTTACTATGTATTAGGCACTGTGTTAGGCTCTGGAAATACAACAGTGTACAAAACCAATTCTCCTTTCATGGATGTTTTTTCTGCTTTTGGTTTCTTAGCTTTTTTCTATAGATAAAATTTATTTGTCCCTTGCTTGAATAGTCTGTAGGGTAGCAGGGGAGTGACTTGTTCCTGCTGTAACCCCAGTACTTATTATAAAAATAGGCATATAGGAGGTGCTATTGAATATTAACTGAATTAATTAAATTAATTAATTAAATAAATAAAATATTTTTTTTATTTGTATGTGGTGCTGAGGATCGAACCCAGGCCGCACGCATGCCAGGCGAGCGCGCTACCGCCTGAGCCACATCCCCAGCCCTTAAATAAAATATTATCTGCTGTGTGCCACACATCTAGCCCACTTTGACTCATTGAATTCCAGCTACTTGGGAGACTGAGAAAGGAGAACCCACAGTTAGAGGCCAGCTTCGGCAGTGTAGTGAAACCCCACCTCAAAACATAATATGATAAGGGCGGGAAATGAAGCTTAGTGGTAAATCACCCCTGAGTTTAATCCCTAGTACCACAAAATAAATAAATAAATAAATAAATAAAAGAAGAAAAAGGATAAAGAGAGTGATGGTTTTAGGTCAGCTTCAGGGTTAAAGTGAAATATTTAAATATGACAGGGGTGTTAAGAAGGATCAAAAGTAGAGAAGAGGAAAAAGAGGAGAGGGTAAGAGGCATAGGAATTAGGTAATAATTCATCCAACAATAAATATTCCCAACGTGTTAACTGATTCCCAAGACTGGTTTAGTGGGATATCATGAACCCAATTTTTAAACATTTTCACTAATAAATATATACATGCTGCAGTAACATAATTTTTGTATCTCTAGGTTGTTTTCCGAGGAGGAGAAGGGGCCTTACAGGTTTTACCGCCTCTGGTTGATGTCATTCCTGAAGCTAGGCTAAACCTCGTGATTTACTACCTTCGTCAAGGTAAGAAAAATGTGTTATAGTCTTATAATGAGAATTTAAAAATATTTAACTTCTGATTGAACTACTTGCTTAAACTTTTAAAATCTGTAATACTTCCAAAGGTACATTTGCAACAAGTTCATAGGACATAACAAATTTATTGGTGCTTATTGATGTGCTTTTTCTTTCTTCTCTTTCCTCTTCTGTTAGTACCTACTTTTTCCTTGTTGTTTTTCTTTTTTCCCTCTAATTGTTCTGTCTTCTATCCATTCCCTTTTGATTTCTCATGTTTTTCTTCCATTTCCCTTGTAGTAGTTCTTCCTTTTTTTCGTTCCTCCTTATATATAATATATATTCACATTTTCTTGTGTGGTTTTTAAAAATTATCCTAATTGTCTGTCTGTTTCTGTGTACCCCGGGCGCCTTATGAGATACATGATTCAAAGAGAATGTGATATCTATTGACCCTAAATAAAGACTGTTAGACATATCCCTCAAGTCATTTTTCCCTAAGTTCCCAGGACAGGGTAGTGGCTACCATGCATTTGTGGTGGCAGTCTGTCAAGGAAGAGGAAAAAGAGGAGAGGGTAAGACGCAGACCAACAGTGAGGGCCTTTTTAGGTATGTGGTAGAAACCAACCAGACCACATATTGCTCACTGAAGAAAATGTGGTTATTAAAATGACAATATGGACTTGCAAACAGTCCTCTCTGTTTTATATATAAGTAAAAAGAAATACTTTTGGACAAGAATTAAAGAAACAGTGTATAAATTTTATAAATTTAGTTTATTATGAAAAAAATTTTTTCTTCTGTTTATACCATGGGATTGAACCTAGGGCTGCTTAACCACTGAGCCACACCCCAGCCCTTTATTATTATTATTATTATTTTGAGACAGGGTATTGCTAAATTGCTTACAGCCTCTCTAAGTTGCTGAGGCTGGCTTTGAACTTGCAATCCTCCTGCCTCAGCCTCCCAAGCTTCTGGGATCATAGGCATGCGCCACCACTCCCAGCTATTATGAAAAATTTTAAATGTGAACAAAAGTAAATATTATAATAAATGCCCAGGAACTCCAGATTCAATAATTTTAAAGATATTGCCAATCTTTTTTATCTACCACTTAATTTTTTTGTTCCTGAAAATTTTAAAGCAAATCTTAGACTTCATCATTCCATTCTTATACAGTTTTTAAAATGGTCATTTTTCTTATCGAAAAACAATGCCATTTGCATATTCTTGGCTTGAACATATTTAGGTGTCTCATGTTTAATATAAGTTTTCTAAGGATATTTGATTATTTGATTATCTTTGGTATAACTGTGCAAAATTCTCCAACAACTTGATGGAGAATTAGAGGGCAGACAAAACAGATGATATTGTCTGTGAGTATATATTTTACAGGGTTGGGGATCAAACCTAGGGCCTTGAATATGTGAGACAAATGTTCTACAATTGAGCTATATCTTCAACCCTATTTTCTATGAAAATTTGAATATAGAAGATATAATCTTTCTTGGGACTGCTTCAGAAGGGTTTGCTTAAAAACATTGATATGTTTATTTCTTAAATTTCAGATGATGTACAAGAAGCTTATAATTTAATTAAGGATCTGGAACCTACTACTCCTCAGGTAATAGAGAATATGGAAAGTGGAACTTTGGAGATATAGGTAGGAGCTATATTAGAGAAGAGTCCTGCTTGTAGAATGCCAAAAGAGACTATGTATATTGATCTAGGAATGTTTTACGCGACTTTTGATATGAGAATGAATGTTCTGGGCTTTTATTTATTTATTTATATATGACAGCAGAATGCATTACAATTCATATTACACATATAGAGCACAATTTTTCATATCTCTGGTTGTATACATAGTATATTCACACCAATTCGTGCCTTCATACCTGTACTTTGGATAATAATGATCATCACATTCCACCATCATTAATAAATCCCCATGCCCCCTCCTTTCCCCTCCAACTCCTCTGCCCTATCTAGAGTTCGTCTATTCCTCCCATGCTCCCGTTCCCTATCCCACTATGAATCAGCCTCCTTATATCAAAGAAAAAATTTAGCATTTGGTTTTTTGGGATTGGCTAAGTTCACTTAGCATTATCTTCTCTAATTCCATCCATTTACCTGCAAATGCCATGATTTTATTCTATTTTATTGCTGAGTAATATTCCATTGTGTATATGCCACATTTTTTTTTTTTATTCATTAATCTATGGAAGGGCATTTGGTTGGTTCCACAGTTTAGCTATTGTGAATTGAGCTGCTATAAACATTGATGTCGCTGTGTCCCTGTAGTATGCTGTTTTTAAGTCCTTTGGGTATAGACTGAGGAGAGGGATAGCTGGGTTATTCTGGGTTTTTTGGTTAAAATCCCTTATATGGAGTTGATTCCTCAAAAGATTAATGTTTGATATATTAAAACATAGAATTCTGATAAAACTAACAGGTATATGTACTTATCTCACTAGTATAATTATAACTTGTCTTTATCCCCCATTAGATTGTTAATTTCTTATAGTTAGGGAATTTATCTGTATTATGTCTCCAACAGTGTATACTAAGTACACAGTTGGTATTCTCTTTATTGAATGAAGGACTGAATGAAAATATTACCAGACCCCTTGGAGTATAAGCAGTTATATTTCTCAAATATATTAGAAGTTTCAGCATCTTTTGTGCTATTTTTTTAAGAGAGAGAGAGAGAGAGAGAGAGAGAGAGAATTTTTTTAATATTTATTTTTTAGTTTTTGGCGGACACAACATCTTTATTTGTATGTGGTGCTGAGGATTGAACCTGGGCCGCACGCATGCCAGGCGAACACGCTACTGCTTGAGCCACATCCCCAGCCCTTTGTGCTGTTTTTAAAATGTATTTTTTAGTTGTCAATGTACCTTTATTATTTTTTTTATTTATAGTCAGTGCTGAGAATCAAGCCCAGTGCCTCACACATGCTAGGCAAGTGCTCTACCACTGAGCTACAACCCCAGCCCCTTTTCTGCTATTTTTTAATGGGCCCTTTTAAAGAAAAATTGCTAAACCTGCTAAGGAATGTATCTATTAAAGAATTAATATGAAAATAGGGATATAGGGCTGGGGACGTGGCTCAAGAGGTAGCACGCTTGCCTGGTATGTGTGCCGCCCGGGTTCGATTCTCAGCACCACATACAAACAAAGATGTTGTGTCCGCTGAAAACTAATAAATAAATATTAAAAAATTCTCTCTCTCTCTCTCTCTCTCTCTCTCTCTCTCTCTCTCTTTAAAAAAAAAGAAAGAAAATAGGGATACAGATGAGGCCCCAGACTCTTAAAAAGAAAGAATATCTTACAAATATGAAGGATTTTTTTTTTAAGGAAAAGGATCATAACAAAGGAAGGTTATAACATTGGAAAGGGAAAAAAGAATATATATATAAATGATTTGGACACAGAATAGCAGTGACTAATAGGGTGATAAAAATGATTACATATGGGGGGATCCAAAGTGGCAGGCTAGAGAGAGGCTGCATTCTCTATCACTCTGGGACCTGGGATTCAAGTAATGGGAATACTGTTTCTCTGCTGAGTGATTAGAGGACCCTCCCCCCATAGCTGCTCCGGCTGTACCGCACAGGTCTCTAAGACTGAGCGTCAGTGCAGGACTCCCAGTCACTCATCCACACAGGTCCTCCAGGTGCCCAAGTAGGACCACCAGCATTAGCACCCATGCAGGACTCTAGGCTGCCCATCTAAACAGGAGCTCCAGCCACCACTCCCATGTAGACCCTCATCTACCAATGTGGGGCTCCTCCAGTTGTCTCCATCTTGGGACATTGCAACTACTGCCACAGTCCCCTTCATGTGGTAGCCTGCACCTGGGTCCAGAGGCAACCACCAGCCACAACAACTGCACTCCACAGAGATGCATCTCTGAACACACAGTTCAATGCCACTGCCTTGCCCCACCCAACCCAACAACCCATTGCTGGAAGCAGCTGCCTACATCTTTGGATACTTTCATTGCCATCTTTAGTTGGGGCACAACACAATAATTCTGGGTGATTTTAACACACCTTTTTCACCACTGGATAGATATTCCAAACAAAAGCTAAACAAAGAAACGTAGAACTCAATAATACAATCAATAACTTAGACTTAACAGACTTATATAGAATATTTCATCCATCAGTGAGTGAATACACTTTCTTTTCAGAAGCACATGGATCCTTCTCTAAAATAGACCATATATTATGCCACAAAACTCTTAGCAAATTCAAAAAAATAGATACTGCGGTTAGAGCTGGGGCTCAGTGGTAGCGTACTTGCCGGGCATGTGTGAGGCACTGGATTTGATTCTCAGCACCACATATAAATAAATAAATAAAATAAAGGTCTATCAACAACTAAAAAAAAATTATTTAAAAATTAAAAGGGGGGTTGGCCTAGTAGCTCAGTGGTAGAGCACTGTCCTAGCATGTGTGAGGCCCCGGGTTCAATACTCAGTACCACATATAAATAAATGAATAAAATGAAGGTACATCAAAAACTAAAAAGGAAAAAATAGAGATAGTAGTCTGCATTCTATGGTTATAATGGAATAAAATCATTAGAAATCAATGATAAAATAAAAAACAGAAGCTACTCTAACATCTGAAGACTAAATAATATGCTATTGAATGAACAATGGGTTCTGCATTCTATGGTTATAATGGAATAAAATCATTAGAAATCAATGATAAAATAAAAAACAGAAGCTACTCTAACATCTGAAGACTAAATAATATGCTATTGAATGAACAATGGGTTCTGCATTCTATGGTTATAATGGAATAAAATCATTAGAAATCAATGATAAAATAAAAAACAGAAGCTACTCTAACATCTGAAGACTAAATAATATGCTATTGAATGAACAATGGGTTCCAAAGACATCAAGGAGGAGATCAAAATTTTTAGAGGTGAATGATACAGCATACTGATACAGCATATTGAAATCTCAGGAACACTACAAAGGCAGTACTAAGGAAAGTTCACTGCATGGAGTTCATTTCTTAAAAGAAGAAAAAGTCAACAAATAAATGACCTACCATTACATCTCAAAACCCTGGAAAAAGAACAAATCAACACCAAAAGCAGAAGACAGGAAATAATTAAAATCAGAGCAGAGGGGCTGGAGATGTGGCTCAAGAGGTAGCGCGCTCGCCTGGCATGCGTGCGGCCCGGGTTCGATCCTCAGCACCACATACCAACAAGGATGTTGTGTCCGCCGAAAAGTGAAAAATAAATATTAAAAAATTCTCTCTCTCTCTCTCTCTCTCTCTCTCTCTCTTTCGAAAAAAAAAAAAAGAAGTCAATCTTTCTTAAAAATAAATAAATAAATAAATAAATAAATAAAATCAGAGCAGAAATCAATGAAATTGAAACAAAAGAAACAATTGAAAACATTGACAAAACAAAAAATTTGGTTCTTGAAAAAATAAATAAAATTGATAGACCCTTAGCCATGCTAACAAAGAGAAGGAGAGACAAAACTCAAATTACTAACATCTGTGATGAAAAAGGAAATATCATGATGGACACTACAGAAATACTGAAGATATTTAGAAATTATTTTGAAAATTTATACTCCAATAAAAAAGAAAATTTGGAGACATTGATAAATTTCTAGAGTCATATGATTTGCCCAAACTGAATCAGGATGATATCCACAAGTTAAACAGATCTGTTTCAAGCAATGAAATAGAAGACTCCATCAGAAGCCTTCCAACCAAGAAAAGCCCAGGACCAGATGGATACACAGCTGAGTTCTACAAGACCTTCAAAGAAGAACTAATACCAATATTCTTCAAATTATTTCATGAAATAGAAAAAAAGGAACACTTCTAAACTCATTCTATGAGGCCAATATCACCCTGATTTCAAAACCTCAAAAAGACATATCAAGAAAACTTCAGACCAATATCTCTAATGAACATAGATGCAAAAATTCTCAATAAAATTCTGACAATTGAATACAAAAACATATCAAAAAGATAGTGCACTGTGATCAAGTGGGGTTCATCCCAGGGATGCAAGCTTGGTTCAATATATGGAAATCAATAAATGTAATTCATCACATCAATAGACTTAAAAATAAGAATCATATGATAATCTCAATAGATTAAAAATAAGCATTTGACGAAATTCAGCACTCCTTCATATTCAAAACACTAGAAAAACTAGGGATAACAGGAACATATCTCAACATTGTAAAAGTTATCTATGCTAAGCCCCAGGCCAATATCATTCTAAATGAAGAAAAATTGAAAGCATTCCCTGTAAAAACGGGAACGAGACAGGGATGCCCTCTTTCACCACTTCATAGTTATTGAAACTCTAGCCAGAGCAATTAGATGAAAGAAATTAAAGGTATAAAGATAGGAAAATAAGAAATCAAGTTATCACTGTTTGCTGATGATATGATTCTATGCCTAGAATACCCAAAAAATTCCACCAGAAAACTTCTAGAACTAATAAATGAATTCAGCAAAGTAGCAGGATATAAAATCAACACCCATAAATCAAAGGCATTTCCAAACATCAGTGACAAATCCTCTGAAAGAGAAACTAGGAAAACTACCCCATTTAAAATAGCCTAAAAAAAAAAAATACTTGGGAATCAACAAAAGAGGTGAAAGACCTCTACAATTTATCTATTGAATGCTAAAGAAATAAATAAGACCTTAGAAATAGAAAGATCTCCCTTGTTTTTGGATAGGCAGAATGTCAAAATGATCATACTACCAAAAGCACTATACAGATTTAATGCAATTCCAATCAAAATCCCAATGACATTCCTCATAGAAATAGAAAAAGCAGTCATGAAATTCATCTGGAAAAATAAGAGACCCAGAATAGCTAAAGCAATCTTAAGCAAGAAGAGTGAAGCAGGTGGCATCACTATACCAGACTTTAAACTATACTGCAGAGCAACAGTAACAAAAACAGCATAGTATTGGTACCAAAATAGACTTGTTGACTAATGATACGGAATAGAGGATACAGAGACTAACCCATATAAACATAGTTATCTCATATTAGACAAAGATGCCAAAAACATATATTGGAGAAAGGATAGCCTCTTCAACAAATGGTTCTGGGAAAACTGGAAATCTATATGCAACAAAATGAAATTAAGCCCCTAGTCTTACCATGTACAAAATTCAACTCAGAGTGGATCCAGGACCTAGGAATTAAACCAGAGATCCCGTACCTAATACAAGAAAAATTAGGCCCAAATCCTCATCATGTGGGATCAGGCCTCAACTTCCTTAATAAGACTCCTATAGTGCAAAAAATAAAATCAGGAATCAATAAATCAGGATTCAAACTAAAAAGCTTCTTCTCAGAAAAGAAACCATCAGTGAAGTGAAAGAGAGCCTACAGAAAGGGAGCAAATTTTTACCACAGGCATATCAGAACACTAATCTCTAGGATATATAATGATTCAAAAGTCTTACCACCAAAAAACAAATAATCTAATCAATAAGTAGACCAAGGAACTGAACATACATTTTTCAGAAGAAGATATACAATCAATCAACAAATAAATTTTAAAAATGTTCAACATTTCTAGCAATTAGAGAAATGCAAATCAAACTACTCTAAGATTTCATCTCACTCCAGTCAGAATGGCAGCTATTAAGAATACAAACAACAGGGGTTGGGGTGGGACCCTGGGGTTGTGGCTCAGTGGCAGAGCGCTTGCCTAGCATGTGTGAGGCACTGGATTCAATGCTCAGCACCACATATAAGTAAATGAATAAAATAAAGGTTCATCAACATCTAAAAAATCTTAAAAACCAAAGAATACAAAACAACAATAAGTGTTGACGAGGATGTGGGGAAAAAGGCACTGGTGGGACTGCAAATTGGTACAGCCAATATGGAAAGCAATGTGGAGAATCCTTGGAAAAATGGAAATGGAATCACCATTTAATCCAGCTATCCCACTCCTCGGTCTATACCCAAAGGACTTAAAAACAGCATACTACAGCAGCAGAATTCACAATAGTTAATTGTGGAACCAACCTAGATGCCCTGCAGTAGATTAATGGATAAAGAAAATGTGGTGTATATACACAATGGAATATTACTTAGTATTAAAAGAGAATAAAATCGTGGCATTTGCTGGCAAATGGATGGAGTTGGAGAAGATTATGCTAAGTGAAGTTAACCAATCCCAAAAAAACAAATGCCAAATGTTTTCTCTGATTTAAGGATGCTGATTCTTAATGTGGTTGGGGGGACAGGGCATGGGAGGATTAGATGAACTCTAGATAGGACAAAGGGGAGGGAGAGGAAGGGAGCAGGCATGGGGGTAAGAAAGACAGTGGAATGAGATGGACATCATTACCCTAAGTACATGTATGGAAGACACAAATAGTGTGACCCTACTTTGTGTACAACAAGAGATATGAAAAATTGTGCTCTATATGTGTAATATGAATTGTAATGCATTCTGCTGTCATATGTAACGAATTAAAAATTTTTTAAAAAGAATTCAAACAACAATAAGTGTTGGTAAGGATGTGGGAAGAAAGTCGCAGCACACTCATACATTGCTGGTGGGACTGTAAATTGGTGCAACAAATCTGGAAAGCAGTATGGAGATTTCTTGGAAAACTTGGAATGGAACCACCATTTGACCCATCTGTCACACTCTTCAGTTTATACCCAAAGGACTTAAAAACAGCATATTACAGGGACACAGCCACATCAATGTTTCTAGCTGTTCAATTCACAATAGCTAAATTGTGGAAGCAACCTAGATGCCCTTCAGTAGATGAATGGATAAAGAAACTGTGGTATATATACACAATGGATTACTACTCAGTATTAAAAGAGAATAAAATCATGGCATTTGCAGGTAAATGGATGGAGTTGGAGAATATCATGCTAAATGAAGCAGCCAATCCCCCCAAAACAAATGCAGAATGTTTTGTCTGATATGAGGGTGCTGATCTATAATGGGGATGGGGGGTGGGAAGCATGGGAGGAATGGAGGAACTTTAGATAGGACTGGGGGTAGGAAAGATAGTGGAATGAGATGGACATCATTACCCCAAGTACATGTATGAAGACATGAATGGTGTGACTCTATTTTGTGTTCAGTCAGAGACATGAAAAATTGTGTTCTATATGTATACTATGAATTGAAATGCATTCTGCTGTCATATATAACAAATTAGAATTAATTAATTAATTAATTTAAAAATAAAAGTGACCTGAGGTGAAGGGTTTGAGAACTGCTAATCTAGTTCATAATAAACTCCATTTTTATTAGTATTGATATAATTAGTAACTAATTAATATAATTATTAATATTATGTAAATAAATGCTTCAAAAGTTAACATTATTATATAATAATATTGTTATACAATAAATTACATACTTTAAGTATAAAAAAAATGATCACATACAGGCTAGAGATGTAGCTCAGTTGGTAGAGTGCTTGTCTGGCATGCATAAGTCCCTGGGTTTGAACCCTAGCACGACAAGAAGAAAAAAAAAAAAAAAACATCACATGAACGTGTGGTTGTTGTTTTTGTTTTTGGTACTGGGGATTGCACTGAGGGCATTTGACGTCTGAGCCACATCCCAGCCCTATTTTGTATTTTATTTAGAGACAGGGTCTCACTGAGTTGCTTAGTGCCTTGCTTTTGCTGAGGATGGCTTTGAACTCTTGATCCTCCTGCCTCAGACTCCCAAGGGTTTTTAATTGGGGTTTTTCCCCCTTTAACTGAATTACAGAAGTTATTCCTGGAGTTTCCACTGATTTATTAATAAGATTAGAAGTTTATGTATGCACAAGGCCCTGGGTTCAATCCCCAGCACCACACACACACACACACACACACACACACACACAGTGGGAGTTTACAAATAATGATGAATTCTATTGCATCGATACATGCCTACTGGAAATTAAATGAAAGTCTCCTACTTCTTTCATTCAAGCCAGGGATATAATAGAGAAAAGTGACTCAGTGTATGAAGTACCATGATGACGTAAGGGATTAACTAGTAAGATATCTATCTCACAGCTCTAAATTCTTCTTAAATTAATCAGTGTTATTGTACATTTCCAGGAGTATATCCTCAAAGGAGTGGTTAATGCAGCCCTTGGCCAGGAAATGGGTTCGGTGAGTATGAATTTATTGGTAATCCATAGTTTGCAAAGTGATAGATATGTGGAAAAGACCAAAATGGATATCAAAGTGCAACCAGTAATAAGATTACCCACAGGCTCTTCTACAGTTCCTTTCATTTCTACAAAACCTCCAATACAGGACCGGGGATATAGTTCAGTTGGTAGAATGCTTGCCTTGTTCGCACAAGGCCCTGGGTTTAATCCCAACCGGCACCACCAATAAAAAAATTAAAAATAAATTTAAAAAAAATTTTTTTTAAAGAGAGAGTGAGAGAGGAGAGAGAGAGAAAGAGAGAGAGAGAATTTTTAATATTTATTTTTTAGTTCTTGGCGGACACAACATCTTTGTTGGTATGTGGTGCTGAGGATGGAACCTGGGCCGCACGCATGCCAGGCGATTGCGCTACCGCTTGAGCCACATCCCCAGCCCTTAAAAAATTTTTTAAAAAAGACCCTCAAATCTAGATTCCATTGTTAAAAAACAACAACAAGGATTGGGGCTGGGGCTCAGTGGCAGAGCATTTGACTTGCGCATGTAAGGCACTGGGTTCGATCCTCAGCACCACTTAAAATAAACAAATAAAATAAAGACATGCTATTCATCTACAACTATAAAATTTTTTTTAACTTTTATTTAAAGACTGAAAAAAGAGACAGAGAAAGAGAAGCCCTAATCCTAAAAATTGATACTTTGTTTAAAAAGAGCTCTATTTTTTTTAAAGCTTTTACTTTTTTTTTTTAAGTTGTCCATGAACCTTTATTTTATTTATTTATATGTAGTGCTGAGGATTGAACTTAGTGCCTCACGCATGCTAGGCCAGCACTCTCCCACTGAGCCACAACCCCAGCCCAAGAGCCCTATTCTTTATTATTATTATTATTTTTAGTTATAGTTGGACACAATATATTTATTTATTTATTCATTTATTTTATGTGGTGCTGAGAATCAAACACAGTGCCTCACATGTGCTCGGCAGGTCACACCCCCAGCCTCAAGAACCCTACTTTTATACAGTGCTTATATTTAATAACAAAAAGATCATTGCAAAGGTTTATTCTCATTTTCAGCAGTGTCTGTTTTTTAAAAAACCTTTTACATCTCTGAGCTATAATTTTGGCATCTATAAAACAGGGAATATTATTTCTCTAGGTAAGCCTTTTTTTTTTAAGGTGCTTTGAGTGAACCTAGGACCTTGTACTTACTATGTGCTCTACCTCTGAATCATACCCCTGACTCCTCTAGGAGAACATTTTATGAGCACCAAAAAACTCTAAAATTAGGTTCTTATCCATGTTAATATGGCCTGTTAAGTTCTTTATGGAACAAATTGGGATATAAGTAAATCTTTTTATCTCTAATTTACTCCATAGTGTCTTATATAAATATGCAATAAATACTTATTGATAAATAAGTGAGTTCAACAAACACTCATTGTTATATCTGTACCTTCTACACCAAAATTGAATGTATGATAAAAGAACATTAAGTATTTGTTGAAAAGTGAGTAAATAAGTTTATTTAAGACCAGGACTTTTATAACAGACTTGGGGGACTGGATTTTTCTTCTCCTTTTCTATCTGACCCTGCATAAGTTTTCATTCAATTTCAGATTATCACTTTATAGTTGCTTTTGCTAGTAAGAATCAGTATTATTTTGGTCATTATTTAAAATAAGGATATATGTTAAATCTTGACAAATATACTAGAACCATAAAGTGCAATATAAATAAAATATTTTTACCTTATCTTCTATATCAGCTCTGTTTTGTTTTTCAGAGGGATCATATGAAAATTGCCCAGCAGTTCTTCCAGTTGGTGGGAGGATCAGCAAGTGAATGTGGTATGTTTGAAATCTATACTAATGAGCATGACTCACAATTGGAGTTGGGTAATGTTAACTGGTGAAGTTTCATTTTTTTTTTTTTTGTCTAGGGATATATGTTAGGCTTCATATTATAAAGTGGGAGGTCAGAATATTGGAATTATCATTTCTGAGTATCTTAGCTAAAGTGGAATGAGAGAATAAATAAATAAATGAGTATATATTTACTCTTTAGATCATGAGAGTTTTAAAAGTATGAATCAGTTTTAATATGAATTGTTACATTTTATTGAATTTTCAATAGTTCTTTTTTTGTTATTGTTTTTGTGATGCTGGGGATTCAACCTTGTGCATTCAAGACAAGCATTCTACCAACTGAACTATATCCCCAGCCCTCAATAGTTCTTTACATATTAACTGTTGGTCATATTGCACATATTTTTTCCAGTGGATCATTGGCCTTTAAACTTTGCCTGTGGTTTTTCACCCATATAAAAAAATTAAAATGATATTTAAGTTTATCTTTTATGTAATGATTTCTTACATGGATATTAAACTTAGAAAGTGGTTTCTTCCTGGAATAGCAACCTAAGGTTCACATATATTTCCCAGTAATAGTGACTTTATTTTTACTATTAAAGTAATTGATTTCATCAGTCAAGATTCAGTGTAAAGGGCTGGGTTTGTAGCTCAGTGGTAGAGCACTCACCTAGAACATGTGAGGCATTGAGTTCAATCCTTAGCACCACATAAAAATAAATAAAATAAAGGTATTGTGTCCATCAACAACTAAAAAATAAAATAAAGAAAAAATAGATTCAGTGTAGGATTTGAGGAAGGGCTATAGAAAGGGCTGATAGTAGCTGGGGCGTGATGGCACATGCCTATAATCCCAGCAGTTTGGGAGGCTGAGGCATGAAAATTGCAAGTTCAAAGCCAGCCTCAGCAACTGTGAGGCACTAAGAAACTCAGTGAGACTTTGTCTCTAAATAAAATACAAAATATGGCTGGGGATGTTGCTCAGTGGTCGAGTGCCCCTGAGTTCAATCCTCAGTACCAAAAAAAAAAAAAAAAAAAAAAAGGCGGGGGGGCTAATATCCAGTATGAATTGATCTGGCTACCTATACCAGTTGTCTATGGCTGGCATCTATTCTGATTAATGTTATTCATGCTCAACAGATTGTTAAATATTTTTATCACCCCTGAGATATTCACAATTGTTTCATCAATACTATGTGTGAAATAATTTTCTTTCCCTGTATATTCATTAATTTATTCATCTAACAAAAATGTATTGAGGTATTGGGGATGAATGAATATAGCAGTAAACAAAATGAACAAATGAACAAAACTTCCTACCCTTGTGGAGCTTACAGTCTTGTGGAACAGACAGACTAAGGACATAATGCATAAATAGGTTATATGATATATCAGACTGTGATAAGTGCTATGGAAAAAAAATTGAACTGGGTAGAATCTTGAGAATGCCTGTGGCAGGGGTCAGGATTATACTAGTCCTCTGCTACCTCTAGTAGGAGGCTGATGCCAGACAGAAAGTTGGATTGGGATAAGAATCTGCTGGTTCTATGACAAGTTATTTCTCCGTTTGAGACTGGAGGTGCTAGTTGTCTTAGACAAGTGATAAAGGAGATCAAGATACATTGATTGTATAGATGTTAGAGTTGGATGAGAGAATCAAAACCCAAAAAATGATCTGGGGAATACTGGAGCCAGTGTACCTGAAGAGACTTGTTCATTTTGTACTTTGGGAGTTAACCCCCCAGAGAGATTATTAGTCACTCAAGTGCTGTGCCCTCTGTTATGCTGAGGCTTGATCCACTAAACAGAATCTGTAATTGCAGAATCTAGAAAGATGTCTTGGAATGTATTCCTATTTCTAAATTGTATACTAACTCAAATTTCAACTAAAGAGAGCTTTTAGTTTCATTAACTTCCATGGTTTCTTTTCCCCTTCCATTTCAGACACAATTCCAGGGAGGCAATGTATGGCTTCATGTTTCTTCCTGCTTAAACAATTTGATGATGTCTTGATTTACCTCAATTCATTTAAGGTCAGTATAGAATTATCTATATGACTGTATGTGTGAAATACTATAAATAATGTGTCAGAAGTTAGATACTCTTACAGATAAGGTAGCCCTTTTTTTTTTTTCTCTCGTGGCATTAGAGACAAGGAATTAACCTAATTCCTTGAGATTATTTATATATTTATCCACTATAACTAATGGTTTTGTACTTTAATATATTAAAGTTAATGCTCATTATGGCCATTTTTGGGATGTTTTTCAGAGTTACTTCTATAATGATGACATCTTTAACTTTAATTATGCCCAAGCCAAAGCAGCAACAGGTAATACCAGTGAGGGTGAAGAGGTGGGTACCAATTGTTTTTGTTTATTTGTTTGAAAGAATGACATTTACTAAGACACCTGCTTTTGAAGACATTTGAATGAGTCTATCTAAAAACATCTTTATCTTTTTCTTACTAAAATAAAATGATTGAGGGTAAAGGACTACTAAAGATTCTTTTGTTCTTAGATTACCTTAAAAAGTACAATGTGAATAGACATATAGGGTTTTTTTTGTTGTTTATTTTTTAGTTGTAATTGGATACAATACCTTTATTTTTTTATTTTTATGTGGTGCTGAGGATCGACCCCAGGGCCGTGTGTGTGCTAGGCGAGCGCCCTACCTCTGAGCCACAACCCCAGCCTGACATACAGGTTTTTTGTTTTTTTTTTTAATATTTATTTTTTAGTTGTAGTTGGACACAATATCTTTATCTTATTTATTTAGTTTTTTATGTGGTGCTGAGGATTGAACCCAGGGCCCTGCCCGTGCTAGGCAAGCGCTCTACCACTGAGCCATGATCCCAGTCCAAAATATAGGTTTTATAACATTAATATTTACCCTTTTTGATAAATTTTATAGAATTATAACATGTATAGAAAAGTATACAAATAACAAGTATGCCCTGTGATGAATAGCAATGAAGTCAACATACCTATGTTATTATCACCTAGATCATGAAACAATATCATCAAAACCCTTGAAACCCCTCATCTCCATTGTAAGTCAGTCCCCTTCCCCCAGGGTCACCCACTGTCCTGATTTCAAACTCCATAGATTGATTGTCTTGATTTTTTCAAAATAATTTATTTGAATTCTTCAATTTAATTTTGTTATTAATCTATAAGGCTATATTGATCATCAGTCTAAGGTAAGCTGATATTATATGTTTTTATTACAAAACTATTCTCAGATTTATTTCCTTTCTTTCCTCTTGTTGTAGGTGTTTCTCTTGATCCAAAGTGAGAAGATGAAAAATGATTACGTTTACCTCAGTTGGTTAGCTCGGTGCTGTGAGTCTTCTTTTAAATACATAAATATAAGCAATGATTTTCTTTTTATTTTTCTTATTTTATAATCTGTTTTGAAATTACATTAAGCATTATCTAATGTTTAAGCATTTCTTGTATTTTTTTCTATAGAATGAGTAAACACTGGGCTAGGATGTGGCTCAAGCGGTAGCGCGCTTGCCTGGCATGCGTGCGGCCCGGGTTCGATCCTCAGCACCACGTACAAACAAAGATGTTGTGTCTGCCGAAAACTAAAAAATAAATATTAAAATTTTCTCTCTCCCTCTTTCTCACTCTCTCTAAAAAAAAAAAAAAAAAAAAAAGAATGAGTAAACACTGAAATTAAAGGTGGTTAATAATACTCAGTAAGAGTTGCCATGTAAATATGTTAGGAAAGTTCATCCTATGATTAGTTCCACCAACCAACACTCACCTACTACTTATAGTCCTGATAAATGTCAAGTTCTTCTACTTCATTAAGGTTTCCAAACTCTCAGTGTACCATGTTGTTTGTGAAATAATACACTCTGATTTACCTTTTCTATTTCTAGGCCTGAAAAGTGCCAAAATGTCAAAATTGTAATATTTTTATATACATATAGTCTATACGTGCTCTCATTATTATTTTTTTTTGGCTCTTTTTTTTTTTTTAACTCGGATTTCAAATATTCATTGATTTTTTTTTTTTCTAAGCCACAGGAAAATTTTCGCAATTAGGGTTTTTGTTTTGTTTTGTTTTTAACATTCATAGTTATAGATGAACACAATACCTTTTTAAATTTATTCATTTATTTTTACATGTGCTAAGGATCAAACCCAAGTGCCTCACTTGCTAGGCAAGCACTCTACCATTGAGCTACAACCCCAACCTAGCAGTTAGGTTTTCTTTTCTTTTTTTTTTCTTTTTTTTTTTTTTAATATTCTTTAGTTGTTGATGGACCTTTATTTTATTTATATGTATGTTTGCTAGGCAAAAGTGCCACCACTGAGCCACATGCAGTTAGGTTTTCTAAGTGAATGGAAACTGTGAATAGGATTGAATGAATGATAGGTGTCCTCTTAAGCAAATTAGCAAAGTAGAAACTACAGGAAATCAACTCAATCTAAAAAACAATTATATGAATCTGAAATATTTTAAATATGGTAGGATTCCAGTAGACAGCCAGCTTAATGCCAACATTGCAAACTTTCCATGTAAGGGTATTCTACCACTACTTTATATATTTAGAATATAGAATAACAATATGCAAAAGTTATTTCCTGTCTTCTTTCTTTTTTCCTTTTTCTGTTTTTTTTTTTTTTTTTTTTTTTCAGTACTAGGATTGAGGCCAGGGCCTCATGCATACTAGGCAACTACTCTATCACTGAGCTATATCCCCGGCCCTTTTAAAGTTTTATTTTGAGACGGGGTCTCCCTAAATTGCCCATGCTGACCTAAAGCTTGCAATCCTCCTGCCTCAGCCTCCCCAGTAGCTGAGATTATAAGTATGCACCACCATCCCCTGCCAGAAGTTATTTCTTTTTCATTTAAAAATCATAACTATTTCTTTCCTTTTGTAGATATCATGAATAAGAAACCAAGACTAGCCTGGGAACTTTATCTCAAGATGGAAACTTCTGGCGAGTCCTTTAGTCTTTTACAGCTCATTGCTAATGACTGTTACAAGGTGAGTTTGAGAGGTAGTAAAGGGAAAATTGAAAATGAGCATTGCATTGCTGCAGTGGCTAAATTTTAGGGGAAAATGTCCTAGAACCTAAGTGGTTATTGGTGCAAAGATTTTTGCATAGTCATATCAGAAATATCCTTTTTATAAATTAACACTAGACTTAAGTATATAAATTACTGAACTCCAGAGGTGGACAGTATTTATAGATATCATTCATATATTCATCTGTTGGTCAGAAATTTGATTCTGAAATTATGTCTAGAGACAGATTGGGAATCATCGTCAACATTTAAGTAGTAATTGAAATCCTCAAAAACAGTGAGATTTACCAAGAAAGGAAATAAGTGAGAAGTGTTGTAAACCAAGCCTTGAAGAATATTAAGATATAAATGGTAGATAGGAAATACAAAGGAACCAGAAAAAGGGAGAAGAAAGCAGTCATATTTAACACTAGTCTGTGTTTGTGTGTGTGTGTGTGTGTGTATTAGATAGACAGATAATTAGATATTGGGGGAGAGAGATGTGTCAAGAGGTAGTTGAAAAGACAAAGAAAAGTAGTTTTATTCATTTATTTATTTATTTTTAGTTATACACACAATACCTTTATTTTATTTATTTATTTATATGTGGTGCTGAGGATCAAACCTAGTGCCTCACATGTGTTAGGCAAGCACTCTGCCACTGAGCCACAACCCCAACCCCAACCCCAGAGAAAAGTAGTTTGGGACCTTATCCTGTAGATTACAAGTTTTTAAAAAATATTAGCCTCAAATCCTAGAAAATTTCTATTTTTGGAATATCTCATCCTATTGAAAATATCGGAAAATATCAGATAAAGAGAATACAGTGTTAAGCTAATCGATAACAGCATGTTTCAAAGTGAATCATTACTAAAAAAGAAGTATCACCATTAGTAGAGAAGGATTCGAGACATTGGAAACTTGAAAATAACAGTTTAATATGATTCAGTGGGCAGTAATGTGATTAAGTAAGTTACAGAAGGCTGAGGAAAAGAAAACATTAACAGACAGGAAATGATTTCAATTTTAGATGTATTAAATACCAAGTATCATTGGAGCTCCCAATAGAAATTATACAATTAGGAAACTCACAGAGTGAACCCAGAAAAGTATTTAGAAGAATCAGGAGAGGAAAAAATGATTTTCATTTCTCTTTTTCTAATTCCTATTTATCACAAGCCAAGGAAGGGGAATGTTAAATTCTATATCTAGATAGAAATATACAAGAACTGAGATGGCAGTAGCAGCAGATAGAGAAGAAAGTCAGATTAGAAAACAGGTGTAATGAGTATAATGTTGACCAGAGTCTTTAAATTCATGATTTTGAGGATAAGGAAAAAAATTATGGTGCCAGCTTAAAAGGGAAAACAGTATGGATTTAGGGGAGTTGGGGTGGAGAGTTAATTTTCATGGGTAAAATTATACTGTAGGCTAAGGAAAGGGAGATTAAAGATTCAAGAGAGTATAGCCATTTTGATGGATTAAAGCTATAGAGGAGATAAAAGTGGGATAGTGTTAAAGTCAAAGGAAAATGATCACCATGAAAAACAACTTGGCACATCTTCTCATAGCAACCCACTAGTTTCATGATTCACTAGAAGGACTCGATACAAACACACTTACAATGATGGCCTATACGTTTATCCCAGAGAAATGGAAACTTCTATCCATACAAACACCCAAATGTTAATAATAGTTTTCTTTATTTGTAATAGTGTCAAACTAGAAAAAAAATCTTTATATAGGTGAATGGTTAAACATATAAAAAGAAACGGATGAGGAGACTGACTCCATTTCCTGATGTTTGAGTGTTGATGGCTTTTAAACCTCACCCCTCCTTCATCCCTTTGGGCCCCACATCTGGACAAAATGACAAGAAAGCCTGGATGCTGCCTCCCTTGGTGCCATTGAGTGATACAAACCATTCAAGCACTGACCCAGCTCAGGATGCCCCACCTGGTCTTCACCCCTAACCCCAGGCCAGAATCCTTTTTCTGCTTTCTCAGGCCATATCAGACCTGCTTGAGAGGTCTACTCTGCTCTTGAAAGAGACCTCAACTATGTATGTAAGAAATCTTCTCATACCCCTTGGGGTATATGTGACATCTCCACTCTCAATACCACAATCAAACTTTGGGTGGGGATCCCTCCTTCTTTTGCAGGATGACCATAATAATGGCCAACTATTGTCAAACCTGTAACTTAGATTAACAAGGAATAAGGACATTATATTCTGTTAAAAAATCCAACCTCAAAGGGTCCCATACTGTTTGTTTTTATATGTATGTGAAATATATAACATTCTTTCCAGGCATGGTGAAGCATGCCCAGTGGCTCAGGAGGCTGAGACAGGATGTTCAAAGCCAATTTCAGCAACTTAGCAAGGTCCCAAGTAACTCAGCAAAACCCGTCTCTAAATAAAATAGATAAAAAAGATCTGGGGATGTGGGTCAGTGATTAAGCACCCCTGGATTCAATCCCCAGGGTGGAAGGAAGGAAGAAAGGAAGGACATTATTGAAATGACAAAATTATACAGATAGAGAACAAAATATATTGTTGCTACAGGTTTAAGAGTGGTGAGCAGGGAAGGGCATGCATGTGACTATGAATGGTAACCAAATATTTGTGATGATGGAATAGTTCTGTATCTTAATAGTGGTGGTACATATATGAATCCACTCATGTGGCAAAATGATAGGACTATTATCAACACAAAGTACCCATGTCAATTTCCTGGTTTTGATATTGTGATATTATATTGTATTTACATAAGCCATAACAATTAGGGAGGCTGGATAAAAGGTACACATAACCTGTGTCTATCTTTGTAACTATCTATAGATCTATAATTATTTCAAAATAAGTTTTTTTTAAAGAAATGAACCAATTAGAGCAATGTAAATGCATTTTACAAATATAATGTTGAGTCAAATGCAAGACACAAAAGAATATTGCAAGCTAGGCACAGAGGCTCACACCTATAATCCCAGCAGCTAGGGAGGCTGAGGCAGGAGAATCATGAGTTCAAAGCCAGCTTTAGCAAAAGGAAGGCATTAAGCTACTCAGTGAGACCCTGCCTCTAAATAAAATAAAAATCAGCCACTGATTTTAGATATATAGACAGAAGGCAAAACTATAAAGAAAGTTAAAGAATTAATGACTATAAAAGAATAGTAGTTACCTCTTGGTGGTGAAGGGAGAGGATTATGGTCTGGCAGTGACACACAGAGAGCCTTTATTTTGTTTCAGTGTCTTGACCTGAGTGATGGACACATTTATATTCACATTATAGTTTGTAAGATGTACATGTATGTTTCCTGTACTATTCTATCTTTGTGTATTTTATAATAAAATATTTTAGTAGATAGGTAGAAGGATTAACCTTGAAAAGAATAAGAGAGAATGGGAAGATGAATGAAGTTGTAAGTATTATTTGAAGTGAAAGGAAGAAACTTGTTTTCCCTGTCAAGTATAAAATTGAGCTAAATTAAGAATGCAGTAGAGGCCTTTGGGAAATTGCCAAAAGTTTAGAAAAACAGTTAATAGAAGGTATAGAGAAGTAGCCAAACCATGTCAAGTGAAGAGGTTGCCCAGCAGTTTGGAAACCTAAATGAAGTTGTTGGCAATGTGCATTTACAATTGCCAGTCCAAAAAAAAAAAAAAAAAAACATTAAAGCAAAACTTAATGGTCTTCAGCCTGTTCCAAGAGGTCAAGGAATGTACTATATTGGGAAAGGTGTCTGTCAAAATGGATTACATATTTAAGAAACTGAGTATTTAGACTAAAAGTCAGTATACATCTAGGCATTTTGAGAATTTAATAACAAGAACAGAAAAAGACTACTCTTGAATTAAACATAATTAGATTAATATAAGATGAATTGTAGTAATGTAAAAAGAATGTATTAAGGACACTTAAAAATATCTAGTTCAAATAAGTCATTAGGGCTTATCCTCAAGATTCAAATGTACTTAGAAGAAATAACAAGGGTTGATGGCAGTATAACTTGACTATACGTAAAAAAAAAAATACACTATTGAAAATGGAATGAAGGTAAACTAATTTAAACTGAATTTGTACTCAAACTGTGATTTTCTTTCTCATTTTAGTTAGGAGTTGGAATTTATTTAACTTGCTAACTGAAAACATTGTCATTTACCCATATCACTTGTTTCATACAGTTCTATTTCATGTTATCTGTATGATTAGTGTCCAATTTTTTGACTACAAGTATTACCATAACACTTTCTTTTATTCAGATGGGCCAGTTTTACTACTCAGCCAAAGCTTTTGATGTCCTAGAGAGGCTAGATCCCAACCCCGAATACTGGGAAGGCAAAAGGGGTGCGTGTGTGGGCATTTTCCAGATGATCTTAGCTGGGAGAGAACCCAAGTAAGTAAACAGACAGGAGATACTACCGCTATTCATTTTTGGTGTGTGAGGGAAAACATTTGTTTTCTTGGATGGTATCTTCTGAAAACTCAAAGTTATAACAATGTTTTAGAATAATGAAAAAATGTTAAGATGTTAAATATTTCTGACCATCCTCCAGAAATGTCTTGCTTTTACAGAATCAAATCATTTTAAATTTTATATACTGGAACACTGAGTATGCTACAGCTCTTATGTAGAAGGGCAAGATGTATATATTTTGTTCCAAATGAACAGCCATTTTCTTTTTTCTTGTTGTTTACAGTGATGGATAATAGCCTATTTTATAAACAAAATCTTACTCTTTTCTTTGCTTATTGGCTTTTTCTTGTCTTAGGTTAGGCCTCAAAGAATTAGGAATTAAGTGGATATGGTTGATAACTCTATTTTTTTTCCTTTGCCTTTTTATGTTCCACAAAGTGTTATACTTCATTTGAATTAAAATTAAAGCTAAATTACATGTCCTAAAATAACTCAATGGAATATATTTGTTGCTCATGTGTGAATAGAAAATATAATTTTGTAAGCAAATAATCTATCAAAAATACTTCCTGCCTTGTACCTATTTATAATCCTAAACAAAAATTTAAAAGCATTTGGTCAGGTGAAAGAAGGTGTGGGGAAAAGAAGTAGAAAATATGAAAAGATTGTTAGAGAAGTGGATCCAGAGACAGTTACATACAGGTCTGGAAAATCAATAAGCAGGTTTTAGCATGCATTACGTAAAATGTTTTAAAATTAATTAAATTAAATTAGTTAAAGCATAAATGCTGGTCATTCACCAAATCTTATTCTTCTATGCTCCTCTCTTCTATGTTTATTAATGTGGTTGAGGCTTTCCTGACCAAATTTCTTGAAGAAATCACCTCTTCCTCTAGCTTTTTTTTTTTTAACAAGATAGGGATATCCACTCTCATTACTTCTATTTAATATTGTGCTAAAAATTCTAGCTAGAGCAATTAGGCAAAAGAAGGAAATAAAGGGATAAAAATAGGAAAGGAAGAAGTCAAATTACCACAGTTTGCAAATGACATGAATGATGTGATACAAAATGATGTGATACAAAAACAAACAAAACAAAACACCTCCACTAAAAGACTTCCAGAGCTAATAAACAAATTTGGCAAAGTAACAGATTACAAAATCAGCATTCAAAAATCAATAGCTTTTCTATATACTGACAACAAATCTGCTGAGAAAGAAACCCAGAAAACAGTTTCATTCACAATAGCCTGAAAAATAAAATTAAAACCCTAAGAATACATGTAACCAAGGAGTTGAAAGAGGGGGTGAAAAGACCGTCACAATGAAAACTATAGAACATTGAAGAACAAGATTAAAGAAGACCCCAGAAGATAGAAAGACCGCCCATGTTAATGGACAGGCAGAATTAACATTGTTAGAATGGCCATACTACCAAAAGCAATATACAGATTTAGTGCAATGACCATCAAAATACCAATGATATTCTTCACAGAATAGAGAAAACAATCCTAAAATTTATTTGGAATAGAAGACCCAGAAAAGCCAAAGCAATTTTAAGCTAAAAAAGCAATACTGGAGACATCACAATACCCAGCTTCAAATTTACTACAGAGCTATAGTAACAAAGACTGCACAGTACAGGCATAAAAACAGAGACCAATGGTATGAAATAGAAGACACAGAGACAAACCCACAGATACAATCATCTGACCCTTGACAAAAGTGCCAAAAATATACATTGGAGATAGTGCTGGAAAAACTGAATTATCCATATGGAGAAGAATGAAAGTGGACCCTTATTTATTACCCTACACAAAAATCAAATCAAAATGGATCAAAGACTGGAACAGAGACCCTGCGCCTAATAGAATAAAAAGTAGGTCCAAATTTTCATCATGTTGGCTTAGGCCCTGACTTCTTGAATAAGACTCCTAAAGCACAAGAAGTAAAATCAAGAATCAATAATGGGATAATTCAAACTAAATAAATGGGATGGATTCAAACTAAAAAGCTTTTTCTCATCACAAAATAATGTGATGAGAGAGCCTACAGAATGGGAAAAAATCTTCACCACATGCACCTCAGATAGAGCACTAATATCCAGGGTATATAAAGAACTCAAAAAACTTAACACCAAAAAAAAAAAAAAAAAAAAAACAAATAACCTGATCAATAAATGGGCTAAGGAACTGAACAGACACTTTACAGAAGAAGAGATACAGTTGGTTGATCAACAAACATGAAAAAATGTTCATCATCTCTAGCAATTAAAGAAATGCAAATCAAAACTACTCCAAGATTTCATTTCCAGTCAGAATGGCAATTATCAAGAATACATGCAATAATAAGTTTTGGAGAGGATGTGGGGGAAAAGGTACACTCACACATTGTTGGTGGGACTGCCAATTGGTGCAACCATTATGGAAAGCAGTATGGAGATACTTCAGCAAACTTAGAATGAATTTGCCATTTGACCCAGCTGTCCCTCTCCTCGGTTTATACCCAAAGGACTTAAAATTATCATATTACAGTAATGAAGCCACATCAATGTTTATAGCAGCTCAATTAACAACAGTTAAACTATGGAACCAACCTAGGTAACCTTTGACAGAGGAATGGATAAAGAAAACATGGTACATATACACAATGGAATATTAGTCAGCCTTTTTTTTTTAAGAGAGGGAGAATTTTTTAATATTTATTTTTCAGTTTTTAAGTGGACACAACATCTTTATTTTATTTTTAAGTGGTGCTGAGGATCGAACCCAGCGTCCGGCACATGCCAGGCGAGTGCGTTACCGCTTAAGCCACATCCCCAGCCCATTAATCAGCCTTAAAGAAGAATGAAATTATGGCATTTGCAGTAAAGTATAGATGGAACTAGAGAATATCATACTAAGTGAAATAAGCTAGTTCCAAAAAACCAAGACCTGAATGTTTTCTTTGATAAGCGGATGCTGATCCATAGCAGGGTGGGAGGATGGGGAAGAATGAAGGAACTTTGGTTTGTGTAGAGGGGAGTGAGGGGAGGTTGGGGTAGTGGGGATGAGAAGGAAGTTAGAAAGAGACAGACATTATTACCCTATATACATGTATGATTACACTAGGGGAGTGACTCTGAACCATGTACAGCCAGAGGAATAAGAAGTTGTACTTCATTTTTGTACAATATGTTAAAATGCATTCTACTGTAAAATTAATTAATTTTAAAAATAAAATTAAAAAAAAGGTAAAATGTGGCTGGGGTTGTGGCTCAGTGGTAGAGCACTCGCCTAGCATGTATGAGGCACTGGGTTTGATCCTCAGCACCACATAAAAATAAAGATATTGTGTCCACCTAAAACTGAAAAATAAGTATATATTTTTTAATTTGTTTAAAAAGGTAAAATGATGACAACATTTTCAAATGTATACAAGAAAAACATTACAAGTAACTCCTGTTGTTAATCTCACCACCTTTTTTTTTTTTTTTTTTTTTTTTTTGGTGGTACTGGAGACTGAACCCCAGGGATTCCACCTCTGAACTAATTTTGAGACTGTGTCTCACTGAGTTGCTGAGGCTAACCTAGAATTTGGAATCCTCCTCTCTCAGCTGCCCCACCCCCACCCCAATAGCTGGAATTACAGACATTTGCCACCACACTGGTTGCAGATAACATTCTTTTTTTGATACTGGGGATCTAACCCAGGGACCCTTTACCACCGAGCTACATTCCCATCCCATTTTATTTTTTTGGTACCAGGCATTGAGCTCAGGGGTGCTCAACCACTGAGCCATATCTCCAGCCCTTTTATATTTTATTTTGAGGCAGGGTCCCACTAAGTTACTTAGGGCCTCACTAAATTGCTGAAGCTGGCTTTGAACTTGTGATCCTTCTGCCTCAGACTCCTGAGCTGCTGGGATTACAGGCATGCACCACTGGCTTCTTTCTATTTTTTGAGATGAGATCTCACCAAGTTGCTAATGGTCTTGCTAAATTGCTCAAGCCAGCTTTGAACTTGCAATCCTCCTGTCTTAGCCTCCGGAGTTGCCAGGAATACAGACATGTGCCACCACACCCAGCACAGATAACATTCTTAAAGTAGATTCAGGAAGCTAGGGATAGAGCTTGGTGGTAGAGGGCTTGCCTAGCATGTGAGACTCCCTTGGTTCAATCTCCAGTACCACAAAAAAGAAAAAGGAGAAGGAGAAGGAGAAGGAGGGAAGGGGAAGAGGAAGAAGGAGGAGGAGGAAGAAGAAGAAACAACCTAGTAGGTCACTGTGGTTTACACCTATAATCCTAGCTACTTCCAGCCTAATCAACTTAATAAGACCCTGTCTCAAATAGAATAAAAAGTACAGGGGTGCTGGGATTGTAGCTCAGCAGTAGAGCACTCGCCTAGCATGTGTGAGGAGCCAGGTTCGATCCTCAGCACCACATAAAAATAAACAAATAAACAAATAAAATAAAGGTATTGTGCCCAACTATAAAATAAAAAAATAAAAAGTACAGGGGATGTAGGTCAATGGTAGAGTGCTAATGCACAAAGTCCCAGATTCAGTCCCAAGTACAAAAATGAGTAAAATGTCTGTGCAATTAAGAAGTTATATCTTGTGCATGTGCACACGCACAGATACACTACAAACCAAGAAGATACATCACAACAAACATAATTTTCTTTGTATTATGCTTTCACTTCATTTCACAGAATAAAAATTATGACATTGTAACAATAAAACTCTTTACCATTCAAATCATTTCCTTCAGCAGATAGCTGAATTCACAGTGTAATTTTAGTTTCCTTTATAATCTCATAAAAGACTTGTTAGTGAAAATTAGTCAGGTTTCATTGAGAACTTGCAAAAGGAGATGTACGTGAACATGAGTTAAATTTATTACAGAGAGTATCAAAAGTTGAGAATTTCAGGTGAAAGGGATGCGATAAGAAATCTGTGTAGTTTTAAATATTTCTGAAGCTAGGCATGGTCATATACACCTGTAACCCCAGCTACTCAGGAGGCTGAGGTAAGAAGATCACAAGTTTAGGGCAGTTTGGATAACTCAGCAATATGCACTCTCAAAATAACAAATAAAAAGGCTCATTACATGAGGTTCTGGGCTCAATCTCCCCAGTACTGGCAAAAAAAATTAAAAAGTCTGATATTTGTTACTCTGTAGACTCCGGACCTGCATTGAAACAAATACAATGTTGGACCTTGAAGGAACCTTGAACTAACTCTCTGATAGTCAGCTTCACCCCCTCAGCAAAACAAGTCTAAGCCCTTCACTGTAGAATTTGGCTGATTTTAACTTCATTGGCTTCATTTTTTCACCATGGCAGTTTCCTGAGAACACTGCACCTCTCCCTGCCACAGCAGCTCTTACGTGCATCTTTGGAAGGGAGGGATGACTTGCATTTCTATCCTACAGTTCCACACTTCCCCAAGTTCTAAGAGAATATCAAAGAAAGGCAGAGAAGAAAAAGTAATTTACTTGCCTTGTACCAGATGATTTATTCCCCACAAAACCCAATGCAGAAAACCCAGGGCTGAAAAACAGCAAGGAGACAGGCACTTTTAATCCCAGGGATTTAGGACTGAGGCAGGAGGATCCATCGAAAGTTAGACGCCAGCCTCATCGACTTGGCGAGACCTATTTCAAAACAAAACAGGACCCGGATGGAGCTCAGTGGTAGAGCACCCCTGGGTTCAGCCCTAGTTAAAAAGAGAGAGAGAGAGAGAGAGAGAAAGAGAAAGAGAAATAGCAGGTTTGACCTCTTGCCCAACATGTACCACAATGCCAGGAAGCCTCAGACCTGGGCCTGGACCTATGCAGTTCTCAGAACCTGAGACCACAATCCTCTGCAAGACTGAGGGGTGAAGTGGGCAAAGGCTTCCCCTGTTCTGTCTACACTTAGGGTACAGGTGCAACACAATCATCTATACAAAACTGTTATCTCCAGGACAGGCTAGGAACAAAAGCAAGAGAAAGAGACAGGTATCAGAAGCCAAATGAGAAACCTCCCTGGGTAAGTTAAAATCCCCACTTGGAACAAAATATTTTAAGGAAAGATAATAATGATATACCATAATGATTTAAAGCAGCATGTTCTCAATCTTGTTTTTTTAAAAAATAAATATGAAAAGGTAAGATGCATTAAAAAAACATACATAATTTGCTGACTAAAAGTTACCAATGTGACTGTCATCTTCTGTCATGTATTATGAATAATGCTCTTTTTAATGTTTATTAAATGCTTGAAACTAAAAAAAAACACACACTTGCACAATACAGGCATAAAAGCAGACACATAGACCAATGGTATAAAATAGAAAACAGAGATAAACACAGATACAATCATCTGATCCTTGACAAAGGTGCCAGAAATATACATTGGAGATGGTGCTGGGACAACTGGTTATCCATATGTAAAAGATTGAAAGTGGACCCTTATTTCTCATCAACTGAAAATGGAACAAAGACCTCAGAATTAGACCAGAAACTATGCCACTCCTAGAAGAAAACATAGGGTCAACACTCCAGCTTTTAGGCACAATGACTTTCTCAATGGGACCCCTAAAGCTCAAGTAATAATGCTAAGTGTTAATAAATAGGATGACTTTAAATTAAAAAGCTTCTGCACAGCAAAGGAAATAATTAGGCATGTGAAGAGAGAACCCACAGAATGGGAGAAAAATCCGCACTAGCTATTTTCTGACAGAGGATTAATATCTAGAATATATAAAGAACTTGAAAAACTTTACACCAAAAGATCAAACAACCCAGTTAATAAATGGGCAATGAACCACATAGGTAATTCTCAAAATAAGAAATACAAATGGACAACAAATACGTGAAAAATGCTCAATATCATTAGCAGTTAGGAAAATGCAAATCAAAACTACACTGATATTTCATCTCACACCAGTCAGAATAACGATTATCAAGAATACAAATAATCATAAATGCTGGAAAGGATATGGAGAAAAAGGAACACTTTTACACTGTTGGTGGGACTGTAAATTACTACAAGCACTATGGAAATCAGTATGGAGGTTCCTTAAAAGACTGGACATGGGACCACCATGTGACCCAGATATATATACCACTTCTTGGTATTTATCCTGAAAAATTAAAGTCATCTTACTACAGTGATACATACATACCCACATTTAAGCATTCACAATAGCCAAACCATGGAACCGGCCTAGGTGTTGGTTTGATTGGATAAATAAAATGTGGTATATGTACACAATGGAGTTTTACTCAGCTATAAAGAAAAATGATAGAGCTCTTTCCTAGCATGTACAAAGCCCGGGTCCAATCCCCAGGACTGCTGATGATGGGGGAGAGAGAGAGAGAGAGAGAGAGAGACAGAGAAAGAAATGATATCATTAGCAGGAAAATGGATGGAACTAGAGACCATCAAAGTTACATGAAATAAGTCGAACTCAGAGGGTTTTGGGTCTTATATTTTCTGTAATATGCAGAAGCTGGAGAGGAAAAAGGAAAACAAAGGGAAGGGTGGATCTCCTAAAAATCAAAGGGAGTCATTAGAGGAAAGGGATCAAAGTATGGGAGGGGGGCAGGAAGAGTTCTGGGGAGTGATATTGGCTAAACTGTATTGTTGTTGTGTTTTGTCTATGTATGCATGTGTAACAACAAATCTTATCAGTATGTACAACTATAAAGCACCAATAAAAATGTGGGAAAAATGGCTGGCACACCCCTGTAATCCCAGAGGTTAGGAAGGCTGAAACAAGAGGATTTCGAGTTCAAAGCCAGCCTTAGCAAAAGCAAGGTGCTAAGCAACTCATTGAGACCGTCTCTAAATAAATATACAAAATAGGGCTGGGGATATGACTCAGTGGTCAAGTGCCCCTAAATTTAATCACCAGTACCAAAAAAAAAAGCAAAAAAAAAATTTTTTTTCCAACTATGGTAATGATACCCAATTTAAAGTGATTACCACCTTAAACAAAGGAGAAACATAAGGGTCAGACAAATGAAGTGACTCATTAACTGTGGAGCTAGAATTTGAATCCAGCTCCCAGAATCTGACACCTGGATATATATATGCTTTCTACCTTATCGTACAAATTAAGTGTAGAAATATTTAGGTAGTCTCAAGGACAAAACAATTAGTAGTATGTAGTTAGATAATATAGATAAGTAAGGAGAACCTGGGTTGACAAGGAGTATTTCACAAGATCTCTCGTTTTACTATGCCACTGTAAGAATATAAATCCAGGAAGTTTTTTTAAAAAATATTTTTAGTTGTAGATGGACACAATACCTTTATTTTGTTTACTTAAGTTTTATGTAGTGCTGGGGATTGAACCATTCAACCAAGCTCTCTACTACTGAGCTACAACCACAGCCCCCATAAATCCAGGAAGTTTTTAATTGGCTTATGAGTATACCATGGTAGATTCTATTCACAGATCCCCTGCTAGAAGTACAGTTTGAAATTACTAGTTTATTTTGTTAATTTTCATATTTATTGAAATACTTTGTTCTTTCAAATCTTTTCTTTAGAGAGACCCTTCGAGAAGTGCTGCATTTACTGAGAAGCACAGGTAACACCCAAGTAGAATACATCATTCGAATCATGAAGAAATGGGCCAAAGAAAACAGAGTGCCTATCTAAAATAGCTTGAGTCCTAATCCTAAGAATCAGCTTCCACCTCGACTTAAAATTGGAAATCATTTTCCTCAAGTTGAATATAAGACACGGGGCTCCTTCCTTGCTTTTCAAGCCTCAAGATCAGTGACTGACTTAGACTTTGCTGACTGAACAAAGTACTGTTATCTGTGCCGTGGCCCCTGTATGATCCTACTAGCAATAAGACTTTGGACTTATCTGGTGCCTTTCTTCCAAAAATACTCAGAGTACTCTTAAGTAGTTTACTAACTTTAAGGAAAGCAGCATAGCCTTTTTTTTCTGTTTTTTTTTTGTTTGTTTGTTTTTTTCCTTTTCTTTTCATGTTAGCATTTCATGGCATTTTCTCCCAGCTGCAATAACATGTGTCTTTGATACTCAAGAATCACCATCATTCTATCATGTTATTTTAGCCATCTCTGTACATTATCCCATTTTAGCAGAGATTCTGTAAAGGATTTTGTGATGCATCTCTGAATCTCAAAGAACAGAGGTTTTTAACTAGCAGGGTGATTCTCAGAGTGGCAGTAAAATCCTCCATCAGCCATCCAGTTATTAATAGATAATAGACTTATGGGACTTCTCTTTCAGTAATTGAATTGTTGATGATAATATTTTACTGTGGAGTAAGATGAGTACTGCAGTTTTTTAAAAGGTGAGTACTATAAAAAAAGTGTGTGCTGCCTCTGAAAGTATTCAGGAAACAAATCTTATTACTCACTTCTCCATCATATTTTAGATAATAAAGCAGGTTAGAGTTTTTCTTAATGTATTAGCTGAATAAGCATCATATTTTGAAAGCAGAGCTACAGAGGTTTTATATATGTGCATTGTGAGCATTGATTAATGTAATGGCTATAAACCATAGACTGTGTAGAGCTCTCAAGGGGCCTCCTAGTGGTCAGACTCTGTCCTCAGTCATATTGCAGCCCCATGTTTCTGAGCACAACTGAGCACTTTTGGACTCACAGACTGTTTTCTGGAAGTAGACCCACATTATTTTACATATTAGATTACCTTTGTTTCTACATTATGTATTTTTTTCCTATAAATGTAAGGTACCCAGTGTTATAGGTCTAGAAAATGCAGAGTGTTCCCTATCCAACACAAATGGGAAGAGACTGAAAGAAAGAAAGAATTCCTATAAGCACTAAGTTAGTTCTTCCTCCTACCCCAACATTCCACTATGGATGAAAGAGTTGTACAGACAGGAGATGGGAACATGGCTGGAGTTAAAGCCACCTAGTAGTGAAGACCAGCGACCAAAGATAGCCATTTACCTCAGGACAGTTATATGGGTTCTTTCAGCTCTGCTTAGGAAGATGGCCAGTTTTCCTATCTTTTATGTTGGACTCAGATCTAATCAGAGCACAAATCACAACAAACTGAATGGAATTCTAGGAAACAAAGATATATCAGTTTTCATAAGCCAAAGCTTCTATTTCCTCATTATTTTTTTCTACTCTTTCAATAATGACTGGTTCTCAGCATCAAAGGCACTAGTGAATCAGATCTGGGCAGAACTTGCCATAATTTTTTGAATCATTCTTGTAAATCTTTCTTTGCTTAAAATATTAGGAAGGGCTGGGGATGTGGCTCAATGGCAAAGCATCCCTGTCTTAAAAGATTCCCAGTACCAAAAAAAAAAGAAAGAAAGAAACACAATAGTGGAAAGACAGAACTCCTCAGTAGCTTTTGGCAATTAAATTTGTCTTCCAATGAATTACTATTATTTTCAAATTTCTTATACTTGAAAAGCTTTTCCATTAATGGTGATTTACCTTTAAATGAGATTTTGTTGAATTTAACACTTAAGATTCCTCCTGACATTTTTCTCTCTTGGAGGGGGAGGGGAAATACCTATTCCAAAAAAACCTGCAGAATTTTTAGTCTAATTTTTAGACATCTTTTGATCTATAGGATTGAGCCAGAAACATAAAGACTAGTTTAAATAGAAGTAGGATCCAACTCTGTTATTAAGGATAACTACTACTTCTAAAATGACTTGACAGGATTTAAGCTGCATGGCTGTTTTTCTTACATGTTGTGCTATAAGAGAGAGGAAGGCCCAGGTTTAGGAATGTAGTATAATGTGTACAGTTTATAGCATCATTGTACTGTTTATAGTCCATAGCAGAATTACTTGCAAATGGAGAAAAATATTTTACAATTATTTTTGTACCTCATAAGAATTATACACCATTGTATTATATCCAAATTAAAGTTTATTATTTGGTTCTTATTATGATATTCTGTTGCATGCAGTGAGTGTGGGACTTGAGTATGTCACATGGCATCTCCTCTTTCTTTCCTGGCCCTAAAATGAAGGTAGAAAAATAAAATTTTGGGCCCCACTGCCGCAGTCTGGCTGGGCACAAGATCACGAGCCACTCACAGCTTTGTAGATTCAAACAGCAATTCTTTATTCCCGAACTCACACCAGCCCTCTACAAACACGTTCTGGGGAAATTCACGTTCTGCCGCAAAATTCACCTACTCCACCAGGCTTTGAATCCCAAATACTTTCTGAATCCCACAAGAACTCAACGGGAACTCAGGCAGCAGGATACGCCCTATTCCCAGCAGGAATAACCTTAAACCTGGAACCGCCCTAAACCCAGATTGTCCTAAACCAGGAACGCCCTAAACCCAAGGAGCGGAATACTCCCTAAAACCTGCAGGATACACCCTAAACCTGGATCCACCCTAATCCAGTAGTATCCTCCCTAAACCCGGATCCACCCTGGTCCTTGAGCAGGGTCACCTTTCTCAAACATACATGCAATGTCACAGCGAATGTCCAAGGCAAGTCCATTTCCACGAGTCCTTCCTCTAAGCAACATGGGGTATGCTGGCAAGGAAATTTCGATGCGTCATTCCTACTTGGCAATGGCTCTCAGCACCCCACAAGTTACTGTTTACCAGAGAGGAAGTAGATAGTCCTTAAGAAGCCCTTTCCACTAAGAGGCTTGTGGTTCATGCCTGATCACATTAGGGTTTGGTTCTTTGCTGAATTATAGCTCATTCAGAATTTATATGACCAGGCGAAATACAATGCTTCATACATAGAAAGCTCTTAAATACTTGTTAATAAAGTATAACTAAATATATAATAACTGATAGAGCAAGGGACTTGTAAAATCTCACCTCATATATTTTGGTTCCCACCTAATTATTATTTTATTATGCACTAAGCACTTGTTGGGTGCTAGGGATGCTAAGATAAGTAATGTATAAAACTGGCCCTTAAAAAAGTCAGTCTCAAAGTATACAAAGCTTAACACAGTAAGATGCAATTTATATCATTAGCAGCAATAAAGTATTGGATAGCTGGTATGATCCCAGCAACTCAGAAGGCTGAGGCAGAAGGATCACAAGTTCAAAGCCAGCCTCAGCAATTTACTGAGGCCCTAAGCAACTTAGCAAGACTCTGTCTCAAAATAAAAAGTACTGGGGATGTAGCTTCTGTGCTAAAACATCCCTGGAGTCAATTCCTCATACTAAAATAAAAAGTATTGAGAGACAAAATAAGATAATGGGAATGTTTATACCCTTGTAAATGGGATACTCCTGCCTCATCTGGGAGAAGCAATCAGAATGGATCCAAAAGCTCAACATCTAGCAACATGCCCAGGTTCCTCCCTGTGTGCGCACACATAGCAGACTTCCAAGTGCACAGAAGTCAAAGGACTTCTCCTCTGTGGCTTAATATACTTGCAGAGTTCCAAGCAAGTACTACTTTCTAATGGAAACATGAATTAGGACTTACTAGTTCCTATAGTCATCACTCTCAGTGTGACTTAGATGTACAGTCTTCTTTACCCTATAAAATACTTCTGTGTAAGGTTTGTATGTACTTTATAATAATGCTCAAACTGTAGTCCTGCCTGATTAGATATGGTGTCAGAGCAGCAGAGGTAAAGGCCTAGTGATGTACCTGAAACCCACCTTAACTTTAGACGATAGGAATAGGAGAATGCAAGAGAACACACAGTAAAATACTCAATGAATACTATCAGCTGATGTGTTTGTATTGATTATGTAGTATAAAGACAGGTTTGCACATTTGTTAGCATCAAAAGGGTTTCTTTAAAATCTAAATATCCAGTGTACACCTAGAGTCCACTCCAGAGGCTGGATCATAGGAGAAATGGAGACACAGTAGGTTCATCTTTTGACTGTCCTTATAGGGTCAAACAATTTACAAACCTCAGATATAAGAAATAAGTGCCCTACTAAGCTAAACTTGGGTGAGAAGACAAGGAGCACAAACTGTGTACATTTTATCTAATTTGTTTATCATATGTTATGTATATTCATATATTTATTTGATCAGTTATTTATATCCACTGTGCTTCAGAAATGATTTTTAGTAAATTCAAAATTATGTATATATAAATATATATATTTTTATATACATAATATATATATATATATATAAATATATAAATATATATAACAAAACATAAATAGATAGAAAGCATGTAAGAGTAAAGGAAGTATGTTGGGCACAGTGGTACAGGCCCATGATCCCAGAGACTAGTGATGCCAATGCAGGTGGATTGCAAATTTGAGGCTGCCCTGTACAACTTAGCATGACCCTGTCTCAAAACATAAAAAGGACTGGGGATGTAGCTCAGTGACAAAGTGCCCGTAGATTCAATCCCTAGTACTAAAAAATAATAATAATACTTACAAAAGATGGACCAGAAATTCATTTCAAGCTTCATATCAACCAAAGCAAAGGGTCAAACACAATCAGATACAAAATTCACAGTTCATCTGAATAAATGAACCACCTAAGGGAAAGAAAGAACTTGATTTTCAGAGATTTCTGTTTGTTCATGGATTTATGAATTTTCTATACTAAACTTGGACATAACTACATGCTTGAAAAAATTCCAAGGATATTTTATTGTTCCTCTCAAACATGCACAGGCTCTTTCCTACTGAAAGATAGTTGGATGGTAAGTAATTATACTTGTCTTTCTATTTTTTAATTTCTCTGTAAATATATAATTAGTTCTACTCTCCTTTGCTGGTTTTTAATCTGAGGAGTAATTAATATGGTGGAGCTAAAACAGCATTCAAATTTTAAAAACTAAAAGCAATGCTAGGATGAAAATGCAAGTAACAACAGCCTAAAGAATAAATAAAAAATGCTATAAGATCAGTGAAATTATGGAATAATATAGTTTATGCATTTACTTATATGTTTGAAATTCAAAGGGGAAAAACACAGTGGAGTAGGTTAAGTAGAAAAGGCCACACAAGCTTGTTACAGTGGCACATACCTAATCCAAGCAGTTTGGGAGGCTAAGACAACTTAGCAAGAAAATGCACAAAATGTACAAAACATGATTTCCAAATCTTGAAATTTATTCTAAGGAAATAATTGGAGACTTAAAAGATATGTGCACAAGATTGATGACTAAAATATTGCTTATAATAATTAAAATAGAAGTACATAAATGATTGCTCATAAATATGTTCCTATCTAACATGGAGCATGGTAGTTACCTAATGAATATTTATTAAGTGAACTAATCAAGGAATATCCTTTAACAAGATATCAGTTAAATAATTGCAGGCACATCTACACAGTATAATAACTTTGAAGTCCTTGAAAAATGATGTGGTTGATTTGCTATTTAATTACTGTGGAAGGCAGAATAATGGTCCCTCAAAAATGTCCACCCCTGAATCTGCAGAACCTATGAATATGGCAAAGGAGAGCTAAAGTTGCCAGCAGAACTAAAGTAGCTCGTCAGTTGGCCTTAAAAAGGGAGCTTAGCCTGGATTTCCCACATGGTCCCAGTGTTATCACAGAGATCCTTTAAAGGAAGAAGGGAGGTCAGATGGTAGCATGGGAATGACTCAGCCATGGCTGCTGGGTTTGAAGTTGGAGGGAGGAAGCCAGGAACAAGCAATGCAAGCCACCCTTAGAAGCTGAAAAGGGGAGGGACCTGAGTTCTGGCCTGGAGCATCTGGAAGGAACGCAGCCCTTCCATTAACTTGGTTTTAGCCTTGTAGACCCATTTTCAGTTAGACTATAAAATAAATCTGTGTTGCTTCAAGCCACTGAGTTTATGGTAATTTGTTAGCAACAATAGGAAACTAATACAATATAGAAACATTTATAAGACACATTGCTGAGATTAAAAAGTAGGTTACAAAGTAACACTTAGGTATTGCTATGTTTGAATAGCAACACAACTTAAGTGTTGGAAACTTAATGCCCAGTTCAACTACATTAGAAAATGGGACCTTTGGGGAGGATGACTAAAATATTGCTTTAATAATTAAAATAGAAGTTAATAAATGATTGCTTTGATTCAATGGTTTTAGCAGCCATGGCAACCATACCAAGATCCATTGTTAAATTTAAAGGGCTTCCATCCGGGCTGGGGATGTAGTGCCCTCGCCTGGCATGTGTGTGGCGCTGGGTTCGATCCTCAGCACCACATAAATGTAAAATAAAGATGTTGTGTCCACCAAAAAACTAAAAAATATTTTAAAAAATTTCTCTCTCTCTCTCTCTCTCTTAAAAATAAATAAAGGGCTTCCATCCTCCATCACATGAGGACGCAGCAAGAAGCCCTCACCAGATTCTGGCAGCTTAATCTTAGACTCCCCAGCCTCCAGAACTGTTACAGAATAAATTTCTGTTATTTAGAAATTACCCCATCTCGGGTTGGGGCTGTGGCTTAGAGGTAGAGTGCTTGCCTACCATGCATGAGGCACTGGGTTCGATCCCCAGCACCACGTACAAATAAAATAAAGATATTGTGTCCACCTATGACTAAAAAATAAATATTAAAAAAAAAAAAGAAATTACCCCATTTCAAGAGTGTTCTGTTATAGCAGCACAAAATGGACTCAAGTGGGAGTCTATTTTTGTGCTGAGTTGTGTGTTCATAGATGTCAGGAAGGATATTCAAGAAAAGTCAAAAATTTTCATTAGTAATCTTTATACATCTAAGAGTAACATAAAAAATAAAGTTTGTTGTTGATCTCAAATAACCAAAAGACAGGAAGTAGGTGGTTATTAATGTAAGTTCAATGGAAGGGGAAATAGCTGTCAGATAGGTTTGTGAATAGAAGGAGCCCACAGTAAGATGGAATCTGGCTTAAACTGCATTTACTACCTGATCCCCCAATTCCAACTGGGGCCCGTAATAACATTCTGGGTCCCTGTGTATCACTGTCAACTAAGAGCATGTGCATGATAGTCCTGAAAATGGCTGAGTGTTCCTTAATGTACTGCCACCTGAGTAAATGGGCATAGGTCTTTTGGGGAAATGACTGGAGAAATCATTAAAATAAATGCATATGATAGTCATTACATCTACCAAAACTCACAGAGCTATACATTCAACCATGGGCTATTTTGTATTATAAGACATTTTTAAAAGGATCTCAGGTTTATGTTCATGAATTTATGTTTACTCTCTATGATCACAACTACTATTCAAAGATTGTAGTTAGAACTGGGCATCATTGCAGGGCATCAATAAAGCAACAACAACAATAACAAAAGTTATAGGAACACAAGAGACAAGAAGAACTGAAGCTTTAGGTGGGGAGAGGTGAACACAAATTGTAAACAATTAAGTTAGATCAACAGATGACACTGGACTTCTCAAGTGCAACTCTGGACATTACAAAGCAATGATGCAATGCCTTAAGAATTCTAAGAAGTATTTCCAACTAGAAGTTGTCATTGAAATATGTAGTACAAATACAGTAGGACAAATACTTTCCTAGACAAATACATAACATAAAAATATCCCCTGAGCTGGGAGTGATGGTGTACATTTGTAATCCCAGCAACTCTGGAGGCTAAGGAGAGAGGATCTCAAGCTCAGGGCCAGCCTAGTCAACTTGTTGAGACCCTACCTCAAAATAAAAAATAAGGGCTGGGGATGTGGCTCAAGCGGTAGCGCGCTCGTCTGGCATGCGTGCGGCCCAGGTTCGATTCTCAGCACCACATACCAACAAAGATGTTGTGTCCACCGAAAACTAAAAAATAAATATTAAAATTCTCTCTCTCTCTTTCTCTCTCTCCCTCTCTCACTCTCTCTTTAAAAAAATAAAATAAATAAATAAATAAATAAATAAAAGCGGCTGGAGAAGGAAGGGGCTGGGGTTGTGGCTCCAAGGTAGAGCGCTCGCCTAGCATGCATGAGGCACTGGGTTCAATCCTCAGCACCACATAAATGTAAAATAAAGATATTGTGTCCACCTAAAACTTAAGAATAAATATTTTTTAAAAAGAAAACATTACATGAAAATTAAAAAAAAAAAAAAAAAGCAGCTGGAGAAGAAGCTCAGGTTAGAGTTCTTGCCTAGCATGCACAAGACCTTGGGTTCAATCCCTGGCATAAAACAAAATAAAAACAAACTCCTGAAAATGTGCTCCATCAAAAGCTTGGAAACAAAGGAACAAAGGAGGGGGGAGACACATCATACAAGAGACAAAGGCTCCAACTTAAGCAAGGTGTAATAGGAATGCTAGGATGATGGTGGAGAGCAAGCTTCCAAGCAGCTGTGCAACATTTTAAGACATAACACAGAACTCCAAGATACTCATTCAAGATTAAACACACAGAATACCTCATTTGTTATCACACTGGCCAGGGAGAGAGTTTGGAGGTAAAATATGCAAGTATGCGTGCACACACACACACACACACACACACACACACACACTTGCTGGACAGCTAAGCAAATTAGAAGATAATTATTAAGATGTACAGGAAAGGAAATTTTTCATGCTTCAAGGCTGAGCCGTGAAAGTATTTATGTGGTCACAAAACTGGAAGAACTGAACACTGATTCAACCCAAAATTGATCCAACTGAATTAGGAGGATGAGAAAATGTTCACATTAGAGTATGTGTTTATATATATATATATATATATATATATATATATATATATATAGAGAGAGAGAGAGAGAGAGAGAGAGAGAGAGAGCGCTAAATTCTCATGTTTTATTGCAATATAATAAATGCAATATGTTTAGACATAGAGTATCTAAAATTTAGTTCTGAGAAGCAGAGAAGAATGAGCAAGGAAAAAAAAAAAAGAATCACAGAGATAGCCAGATTTCTAGAAAGCATTTGGCCCTGCAGCACAGAAGCTTCATTGTGAACAGCACCCAGCTGCTTATCAAATGAGATGGAGAAGAGCAAATGCAAAACTCTGTGTCAGAAGGTAAATGCCAGCTAGGTGGGCACATGGCCCTGGGGTCCCCCGACATGCATATTCATCAAAACAGCTGCTCCACAAAAACTCATCTTTCTCAAAGATGAGTAACCAAACCAAACAGGCAACATGGCTTAGAGTCTATAGAAAATTAACACAAGGGGTAAATAGGGAAAGGAACAAGAAAACCAAATGTTAGATTAAGAATATTATAGAATATTAATGACTAAGAGAATTGGTGTACATACATTGAACCTATAGGCGAATATTTTATTGTAGCTGAAAAGTAGAAATTAGTATTAAGAAACTGGTATCTTGGGCTGGGGTTGTGGCTTAGTGGTTGCACTCGCCTAGCATGTGCAAGACGCTGGGTTTGATCCTCAGCATCACTTAAAAATAAATAAAGGTATTGTGTCCAACTACAACTAAAAAAAAAAAATGAAAAAAAAAGAGGAAACTGGTAAAATATCATTTAAAGCTGACAAATCAAGTAACAGGTACATGAGGGCATTTTATAATAACCAATTCAGGGGCTGGGGATGTGGCTCAAGCGGTAGCGCGCTCGCCTGGCATGCGTGTGGCCCGGGTTCGATCCTCAGCACCACATACCAACAAAGATGTTGTGTCCGCCGAGAACTAAAATAAATAAATAAATAAATAAATTATAATAACCAATTCAGGGCTGGGGATGTGGCTCAAGCGGTAGCGCGCTTGCCTGGCATGCGTGCGGCCGGGTTCAATCCTCAGCACCACATACCAACAAAGATGTTGTGTCCTCCGAGAACTAGAAAATAAATATTAAAAATTCTCTCTCTCTCTTCTCTCTCACTCTCTCTTTAAAAAAAATATAATACCAATTCAAACACAAAATGGAGAAAATACATTAACTTAATCATTGGATATTATAGACAACTTCCAAAGTAATTGAGGATTAAGGACGTTTTAAAATTATTTCATTACAACAAAAATATGAACTGTCCAAATTATCAAAAGTAACACACACAAAACAAGCAAATAGGTAATTTCATGGAGGTTTTAGAAAAAATATTTAAAGGAAAAAAAATGACATAAGATAATGGGATAGATCTATGCTCAAACACACCTCTCCTGTCAAAAATGTAAATGGTCTTCAGTCACCTATTAATAGAAAAAGATTGGCAGATAGGTTTACAAAGCAAAATCGAATTCTGGGCTATTTGCTCTTACTCAGAACAAAGTGATGCATAAATGTTAACAATAAAAAGATGGGCAATAGTACAATTAGGCAAATGCAAATAAAAAGAGAGCAGGTGTCACAATCAAACAAGGTTGAATCAGGTCAAAATCATTAAGTCAAAGAAGCACACTTTGAATGATAAGAGGTCCATTTCTCATTGAAGATATAACAGTTATGAATACGCAACAAAGTGGCACCACTATTCTAAAAACAAAAATGATACAGATCATGAGGATAGTAATAGGAGAAGATTACAATCCATGAAAGGTGAAATTTTTTTAAAAAGTAAGTAAATTTTGAAAGTAATCCATCAAAAATAATAAGGAATAGATTGTTATTATGGTTTATGCATTCAAAACAAATATAGACCTCCTTTTCAAGGACTCACAGATCATCCAATAAAACTGATTGTTCATTAGGAAAACATCACAAAGAACATCAAACATTTATTTTGCTGCTTACTATGCACCAGGCCCTCTTCTAAACACTTCACATATATTAACTCACTTAATTCCAACAACTTTTAAAGTATGTATATTATTATCCTTATTTTTCAGATGGAGAAACAGAGGCTTAAGTTATTTTGCTAAGGTCTAGAGCTTGTGCTAGTAAACGGTAGAGCTGGACTTAGAGATGGCTCAGTAGTTAAGCACCCCTGGGTTCAGTCCCTGGTACCAAAAGAAGAAAATTTCATTAAGTTATATGCATGTTTCTATATGTTAAAATTCCACTCAGCTCCTTCCATCTCCAGACTCCATGAACCCTGCTCCAGAGGCCCAACTAGCTCTGCACAACCACTGTCACCCAGAGAGTTTCAGGTACCAAAAGCACGATGGGTCACCCCAGAAACCAGAAACAGTGCTGCAAGATCCATAAGGAGAATGATAAGACACTCCAGAAGGCATAAAATGTGTGCCCAACATTTTAAAATGCATTAGGATTCCTATACTGAGTTTGCATTTTTGCCAACATTACATATGCAGAAAATACAGAAAACCGTTGTACAGTCAACTGAAACATTGCAAAGAGAACATTTGCTTAATGAAAATCAGACAAAGACTTGTAAAGAAAAACGTCATAACATTTTCTACTTGAAATCATTCATAAAGGCCAAATCATCTCATTTCTCTCCAGATGGAACCCGTGCTGTGAATTACAAGATAATTTTCTTGTCTTCATAGCTCCCACGATGTGAGCCACTCTGTTCTACCACATGTTCCCTGCCATGATGTTTGGTCTCCCAACAGGCCCAAGACCACCAGATCAAGCAACTAAACACCAAAACAATGGGCCAAATTAAATCTTTTTGAGATTTTTCCATCTATGAAACTGAAATATCTCACCATTTATTTATGTTGTCTCTGATTCTGTCATTATAGATTTTCATCAGACTATATAGGACTATCTCTTTTTTTTGTCCCTACATATGTGGAATCCAGTTTTAAATTTCCAATCCAATTGTTTGTCACTGTTATAAAAAAAAGTACTTGACTTCCAAATCTATTCTAAATCCTTGCTATAATCTCCTGTGAGTTTTCTTTTGTGGAGCTGGGGATTGAACCTGGGGCCTTCAGCATGCTAGGCAAGCACTCTACCACTGAACCACATCCCCAACCCTCGTTTTCATGATTTTTTGGAATTTCCTGTGTAGATAATCATGTATCTATGAATAGAGACATTTTTTTCTTTAAAAAAAATTTTATTAATTTAAAAATTAAATTAAAATGCAAATGCTTAGTTAATAGTGTTGACTCCAAGGAAAAATAAGCCCACTGGGCTATCTCCATAGTTAAACCTGTGGGTCTTGCATCTGTTCCTGAATGTGGACCACATAATGTCCCTGCCATTGCAGATTACCACTTGAAAATTATAAACTGGATGCACTGAATCTGAGTTACATCCCATCCATTTTCTTTTTTGAGACAAAGTCTCACTAAGTTGCTGAGGCTGGCCTCAAACTTTCGATCCATCTGCCTCAGCCTTGCAAGTTACTGGGATTATAGGCCTGTGCCACTATGTCCAACAAACTTTTAGAATTTTTGTATTGGAGGTGAGAAATTGAAAAGAGGTAAATTGTTCTTTCTTTTGCCTGCGCATACACACACATATAGAGAGGGAAAAAGAGATTTAAAAGGGCCTGGAATAAACAATGATTCAACCTTCTTTCTCTGAAATAAAAAAAGCAGGGAGGGTGCATGCTGGATCCTTAGGGTCATCAATAATGTCCATTTTGTCAAACCCAGCAGTCATCTCCTTGCCCTCATTTACTAGATTTCTTAGTGGCATTCATAGCTGATTGCTCCCACTTTATTGAAGTATTTTTCTTTTAAGATTATGTCACTTCTCTACTTAACATTTTCCAGTGGCTTCTATTTATTAAAAAAAAAAAATCAATCTTTTGATGTTACTCCATGACCTGGCCCCTTGCTCCCTCCCTTTGCTCCCTCCTGCTCAGATTTTTCTCTCCTCCTCCTAGCCCTGGCTCTCTGTGTTCCTCCTCATTCGCCTTTCTTCCAACTCTCCAAGCTCACTCCTTCCACAGGCTCAGCACTTGCTTTTCTTTATGATTCTCTTCCTTTGGATGTTCACAAGACATTCTGGTCTTCATGAAAACATTGTCAAGAAGGTATAAGTAGCTTAGTAGCTTGCTCTCATACCATTTGTGTAATTTTTGTAATGTTATATAATTTCTTCCCAAAACAAGAGTGCCTAATCTGAATCTACAGTATACAAATAAATAACATTAAAGACACTCTGATTTTGCCCTGGAATTGACTATGACCTCTTCTCAGCCTACTTGAGGGCCCTCTCCTAATAAAATCATTTAGGATTTTCCAAATTCTCATGGAAATAGGTAGGTAGACACTATCTACCCCTAGTCTCTAAGCTCAAAATTACTTTGTCTTCACTTGTTCCGTGTCTAAGTATTGGATTGTACACATCTACTTCAGATTGATGATTGCAACCAATTAGAGGATTGTTAAGATCAATTTTAAGGGTCATAAGCAGTACTTTTAAAAATTGAAATAGACTACAATAGAATTTAATAGAAAATATCAGAATGCACCACACTAATTCCTGTCTGGGACTTCTGAAAATTCAATCATTTGGAAAGAGAAGAGTCAGGGAAGGAGGGGAAATCTATATATTGGAATTTCCTGGGTTCATTTGTTGGACAGATAGCATTGTATATCCCAATTTTATATTATCAGAACTCACTGTAACTTATGAAATTAAGTACATGAGAGTATTATTTGCTTGTAGAAAACCCAAAATTTCCAACTTGATGTTTTTGGAAATGGGTGTCACCAGTATGGTATGTGTATCAAGTATAATATATTACACAAACTAGCATAAACTGCAAGATGTTATTTTGTTATTAGGAGAAAAAGGAATACACGAAGCAAAAACAAACAAACAAACAACAACAACAACAAAACCCCCCCCCACACACACACACAAAAAAAAAACACCAGAAAAGTGTTCAGGTTCAGCTGCTGGAACTAGAATTGTAGTAGTGAAAATATTTAGAAAACATTCACTCTAATTCATAAACATTGATTTTACAGCTCATTCAAAAAGGAAAAGTGCATTTCCTGAAAATGAAAACATATTCCCTTCAAAACTAAAATGACATCTGAAGATATAGCAGAGTGAAATTATCAACAAACTCCTAAATATGTGCTTAGAAAAGGCAAAGTTATTGGCATAATTTCTCAGTTGTTCCACAAAAAGAAAGACAATCTTCATATTTGGTAGCCTAATATTGTGGCAAAAAAGAAAAGTGGTTCATGGTAAGAGCTCAAACTCCTCTTCATCCAGCACTGATGTATATGGCACTGATAAATGAAAACTGTACTTCTTGGTGATGTCAAAATACCAATTGTAATATCACAGAACATTTAGAAACTCTTACTACTGCAAGATGCATAATTTTTATGCCAAGACCATATCATAGAGGAATTATTTTTGCATAGAGAATGATATATTTAAAATCATAAAATAGCATTTAAGTCAATAAAATTAAGGTATACTATTTATAGAATTTCAACTGAAGGAACAGCAAAAATGATCAGCAAACAAGGTAGAAATGAAAAAAAGTGGAAGAAACTATTAGAAACAAGATAATTGAAACACCACATAAAAACAAATATATATAAGATTCATATAACTTTCAAAAACTTAAATAATTGAATAAAGAGGATAAACTGTTGTGGATTAATACTTCATTTACACAGAAAAATGGTTGCCATACATGAAATTTATCAGGTCAGATAAAGATTAAAAAACAATTACTATGAAAAACATGGGTATATACTATTATAATTTATAACTATTTAAGTATGTGAATTAGAAATTTTAATTTTGAGCCATTTAAAATAAAGTGAAAGATCAGTGCTCAACATGCATTCTGGACTGAAATAAACCTATGAACATTGCATTAACTAAAATCTTTCCTAACTTGCTTCTGTATAATCATATATTTTATAAACAATAAATATTATTTATACATTTTTATATTGTTTTATATTTACATTGTGTAATATATTTTTAAATATTGTATTCTTTGTTTTTATTCCCACCCAGGAAGGCCACTATTGTGAAACTTGTATCTCAGGTATGTACTATGGGTGCATACACTGGGTTACAATGTAAAATCTGTTTCTAATTTGTGGGATATGGTTCCAAAAGTTGGGAAAACACCCCGTAGGTTAATAGTTAGCAGAAGATAATGTTAGGTGAATAAGTTACACAAATGCAGAATGGTTTGGTCCAAGACCACCAGTTTGCAATCCCTGGGCTAAATTGTGAAGGATATTGAGTATAGGTATAGGATTTATTTTGTAGGTACATTGTAGCTAGGACAGAGAAGGGTATAATAAAAAGTGTTTTAGAAGCGTTAATATGTCCCTCCCGACATTTTCCTCCAATGTAAAAAGTCTGAGAGCAGAAAGGTTACGAAAAGTGCTGTTAAGACAGTCCTAAAATGAGACCCTAATGGCAATCAGGAGTGGAGGGAAAGGAGAAAATGGAGGTAAACACAGTGCCAAATAATAATAATAATAATAATAATAATAAAATTTAAAAAAGATAGCTTTTAAGAGCTAGGGGGGACCTTTGGAATCATAGGTTCCATCATCATCTTGGTTCAACATAAGAAAGTAAAAGAACAAAAACAAAAACCTACTCAGAATATCTGCCTTCACACTCAGGATCCTCAATAGTTAATCCAGTTAGTACAATTTACGGAGGGCTTAGATTCCTTGGAGGATGTGGAGGGCGAGCCCTCAAATTTACTTTCTTCGGAAAGAGTTTTAACGGCCAGCGATTCTCACGCCTTAAAATCTGAATTCCAATTAGTTTCTCTCAGTGCGTCAAGAAGGCGTGTCCACTCCCCTCTCCTCCCCGCCCTGAAACGGAGCATTCGGCATAGTTTCAGAGGGTGCGTCGACTAAGCCACACCAAATCCTCCTAAATTAGTTTGAATCCTATTTATTTCATCAATTTAGGCCTTATGAATGAATACAGAAATGAATATATTTGCTTGTTCAATTTTCAAACTGGAGAGCTTTACTGAGTTTTACACAGTGCCCCTCGCCGAGCGAGGCGAACGGGAACGAGTCTAGAGGAGACAAGCGTGGGAGTCAGCGCCGCGCTTCCGGCAGGGGTTCGGTGGCGCTGGCCACCTCGGTTCTTCCCGGTATAAGTCGGGCTGCCCGGGCACAGGGCACGCAGGCACAGCGGGCGGGCGGAGCGTCCCCCTCCTCTCTCCTGAACTCCTGAATACTCAGCTGACAGACCAACTCCCTCGCGGAGGGAACGGAAGGCCAATGTCTGGCGGGACCCGGCGCCATAGCGAGGTTGGTCCGGGGCACATCCCGACGCTCGCCTCGGAGAGTCCCAAGCGCATCTCGGTTTCCGGGTGCGTGTAGGAAGCTACTCGGGAAACCCCAGATCCCTCCCTCAGAGGAAAGTAGCCGATAGCGTCCCCGTTTCCAAGGAAACATGCCGGGTCATGACGTCACTTCCGCCGGCTTGTCTGGACTCCAGACTGTTGGAAGGAGAAGAGGAAAACTGAGCAACAACCACGACGGTGGACGCGAGCGTCTCCTCTCTGCGCATGCGCCCGCTCAGCGGCCTGCTTCTATTTATGTGGGGGATCCAACATGGCGGCTGCGGCGACCCTGGCGATGGCGGTAGAGCCCATCAGAACATAGTAGCGGGGAAGAGGGCACGGTCCACGCTCACGGTGGAGTCGACGGAGACGGCTGAAGGTGGTGGAGGGAAGAAAAGCGACGGAGAACAAGAGGAAGAGCGGACAGGCACGCAGCGCGGCGTAGAAGCGAGCGCCGGCTCGAGCGAAAGCGAAGGGCCAGAACAGTGGGGATGGCGGAGCCGCGAAGAGTGGCGTTCATTAGCCTGTCACCGGTGAGGCGGCGCGAGGCCGAATACCCGGGGGCCGAGCGCGAGCCCGAGTACCCCCGTGAACCCCCCCGGCTGGAGCCGCAGCCGTACCGCGAGCCGGCCCGGGCGGAGCCACCGGCCCCGCGGGAGCCGGCCCCCCGCTCGGACGCGCAGCCCCCGCCGCGGGAGAAGCCGTTCCCCCAGCGCGAGGTCAGTCGCGCCGAGCCGCCCATGTCGCTGCAGCGCGAGCCCCCGCGGCCCGAGCCGCCGCCGCCGCCGCTCCCTCAGCTGCCCTTGCAGCCGCCCCCGCCGCGGGAGTCGGCTTCTCGCGCCGAGCAGCCGCCGCCTCCGCGGGAGACGGTGCGCCTGGAGCTGGTGCTCAAGGACCCCACCGACGAAAGCTGCGTGGAGTTCAGTTACCCGGAGCTGCTGCTGTGCGGAGAACAACGGGTACAGAGGATTCCTCCCTCCCGCCCCAGACCCGGGCAGCCTCAGGACCCGCCGCCTCCCCCGGCTGGTTTGCACCCCGGGACAGCCCCCGGCGCGTCCTGGTCACCCCGAGGGTGGGGTGGAGGGTCCCGGCCGAGCGGGTGGACCGGGCGGGAGCGCGGCGCAGCTCAGCTCCCCGGGGTGGCCGAGGCTCTCCTCGCGACACCGCACCGCGCCTGTTTTTCTCAGCACCTTTCGAAACCTCGAATTTTCCTCTTTTCCTTTCTGCTCCCTACACAAAATCTTGGGGCCCTGCGAGCCGTGTGGCTGGGTTCTTGTGGCGCTGCCGCTGTCTTTCCAATAGATAGGAAGAGAAAACCTTGGGGGACACGCCCCCCAGCCTGAAGCCGAGAGATTGTGTAACCCCTCGTTTCATCCTCATCTTCATCACTGTGGTGCATGGCGCCTGAGCTGCCGAGCTAGGTTTGCGTGCGGGTGTTTTTTTCTTAATTGAAGGGGATTTAAGAGTAATTAACATTTTCAGAGAATAAGGATTCCACTTTAGGAATGGAGAAATTGGTTAGTTTTCTGATTACTTGTTTTTCCCCCTCTCATATTGGCAAACGTTTTAGCATCTTTTTAAAAATTTTATTTTTGATGGAGTTTGTTCATAGTGTCATTGAATGGGTGGGTGTCTCTCCTGCTTTATTGGGTGCCACTCATCATGTTCTCATTTGAGTATCATTAATTTATATCTCTGAGTTGTAGGATATTATACTTGGCCATTGTAATTTGTGAAGTATGATGGAAAAAAATCTTGACTTTGAAATTTTAAAAACTTTATTGAAAAGACATAGGTATACCTTTGATGGAACTGGTGAACAATGGGAATTGGAACAGCGGTTTGTTGGTAATTGTAATTTTTATTGTTGTGGGTTCATCTTCGCAAGTGAGTCAGAAAGGAAGATGATAGAGTAACAGAGAGGGAGAAAGAGAGAGAGGAGAGAGAGAGAGAGAGAACATTGTCTTCTGTTTTTAAGAGATTATGGCCTTTTGCTTTAGCATGGGTCTCTAATGGACTCCAGAAGTCACTTGGTTTTGTTTTCCTCATCTATCTGTAGTTGAAATGAATGGCTCTTTAGTCAAAAAGTATCATTAAACACTGTTGCCAAATTTTGTTTATATTGTAGCCAGGTAATCTTTTGATCATTAGTTACAAATAATGTTGTGTGGTCAAATAATTATTAAATGATTTTAAGGAAAATTAATTTTGTTAAGGGTAGGGACTATTTTGGTCACTGTCACATAACATTTTGTCCTCCCTTAGTGCCCTCATCTTGATAAATGTGATGTCATTTTTTTCCCCAAAGAAAATTGAAAGTGTATGGAGTATTTTTTGAGTAAATTGTATTAGACCTGCTAATCTAAGTAGGCTTGCAATTTTTGTAATTTTCATGAATTACAGATAAAAGCATTATCTTTGGATAAAAATACATAATACCAGATAATGTATAGTGAATTCTTACTATGTGATAGACAAAGTTGCAAGCAGAATACATTGTTTTATCTGGTTTAGTGTAACAGAAATCATTAGGAAAGAATCATTGTCCCTACTTTAAAAATGAGGCTAACACACAGAGTGATTATATTTAATTTTATTAGTATTTTTTCCATTGTAATAGAGATGCATAGTAAAGCAAAATGTCTAACTGTTAACTAATACTGGTTAAAATTTAGAGCATGATGTCAAAATCAAGTTAAAGTCAAGGTACAAATATAAAGACCTTTTTAATAACCTCCTTTATGCTGTGATGTTCATGCCATGATAAATCAATATGTATTTATAATTTTCAAAAAGAAAAAGTTCAGGGAAGAAAGCTTATTTTGACACCCTAGCTTTTGTTAACATTTTGATATCACAACTATTAACAGTCATGTGGTGTTTAAGGATAGGACACTTGCAGTTCCCTCATTGTGCAAGCATCATGGAATGTACTTAACAAACCTAGGTGGTGTAGTCTACTACTTTGCTTCCTATACCCCTATACCATTGTGTGCCTGCTGTGTCCTTAAGACATTGTCCTGTAGAGTGTGACTATACTTTCATGTTCTAGGAGAAAGATGAATAATTTGATGTTTATGTTTACTGCATACATAATGTTCATTTAGGGGTTAATTGGTCCAATTTTATCATTATACATTCAGCCATATGCCTTTTATCATTCCACAAGTTTTTTTTTTTTTTTGCTTCACTATAGATACAAAATACTTTTGCAACAAAAATTTACCAGATTTTCTTGTGATTTCTCCCAGTTAGTACATAAGAAATAGTAGAAAGCACTTGTTTAAGTAAAATCATCATAGTTCCATGACAGGAAATCCTAAAGAGAGGCCATCCGAAAGCAAAATGAGTAGCTTAGCCTGGAAAGTAATGATTCCCAAATATTCCTCTCCTTTCCTGGGAATAGTCCACATATTTTGAGAGATGATATAATATTTTCAAAGTAGTTTTAATTTTGGGTTATTGTAATTGAACATAATGTTCTGTAAATATCAGAAGAAAGGGAAGAAAGAGATCTTATAAAATTAGAAGGAAAAGGCTCTAAATTTTTTATACAGCCATCTATCACTGAATAAGATTGCAGCTCTAAATCCCAAAGTTGATACATGTGGAATTGGAGGGAAAAAGTGGTACTTGTGAATACCATCTATATGGGGGAGCATTTAAATTACTCCCCTTCCGTTATGTATAAATGTAATGCACCCATAAAAAAAAGGAAAAAATGAATCAGCCCTTTTATAAATACTAAATGAAAAGTTAAACACAAGTCAACTGAAACTTTCTATGACCAGTTTTTATAAATGAGGAAAAGCACAATTAAATAGAATATGCTGGCAAAACATAGAGAGCAAAGCCACCTTTCAGGTCATCTGGATGTAGTTGACTAAAGCTTTCCTTGATGCTTCTGTGCAGAATGTGCTGTGGCTGAGGTGTTTCAGGATGAGACCAAGGCAGTATAGACATCTCTATCCTGATAGATTTGTTCACCATTTCTGTCTGAAGAATGATAGTGTGTTTTAGTTTTGGCAGTGATTGATGTACAAGAAAAAAAACTTGTTGTAAATCAGAAAACAAGAAAAAAAAACTTAAATTCTTAGTAAACAGAAAATTCATTACCCAAAACACCAATTTGTGAACATGAATAATTGGATGTTTACTGTAAAGAGAAAAATAAGTAACTGTAGTACTAAAGAATTCTCTGGGACTGGGATTGTGGCTCAGTGGTAGAGTGCTCGTCTAGCACTCATGAGGCACTGGATTCCATTTTCAATACCACATAAAAATAAATAAAGGTATTGTGCCCATCTACAACTAAAAACAAATATTAAAAAAGAATTCTCTGGCATTCTGTTGTTTGTTCCATTGCATATTTTGGATAAAGATGTATGAAAGATCAGGAAATGATGTTAATAAGAGCAAAGGGCAAAATTTTGTACATGGATAGTTAGGGTAGCTGGTAATTTTTGGATTATTTTTTCACCTAAAAAAATAAAAGAATCATACTTCAGTTTGATTGAAGGAGGAGAGGTATTTTTAACTATAAAAGAAAAATAAATCTGGGCTGGGGTTGTGGCTCAGTGGCAGAGCGCTTGCCTAGCATATGTGAGGCACTGGGTTTGATTCTCTGCACTGCCTATCGATAAATAAAATAAAGGTCCATTGACAACTAAAAAATATTTTTAAAAAAGGAAAAATGAATCATTTTCTTAAATTTATTTTTATGGACCATCAGGAGTAAGTAAAATATTCTTTGAAACCTGTATAGAGTACATAAAATATTTTAGAATAACACATAAAGATTTTTTGTGTGTATGTGCTAGGGTTTGAACCCAGGGCTTTGTACATGAGAGGCAAGCACTCTATCAACTGATCTATATCACTAGCCCCTAAAGATGATTCTTAATAAAAATAAAAATATAGCTCCCTGTGTGGATATCTACACATATGAAATGGATCAGACTGCTAGAAACACGTACTATTTGGACTTCACAGTGACTTGAAGGGGCAGTTTAAAATAATAATAGCAGAACATGGTTATTGCTCACTGTCCCTTAACTTTAACCTTAAGGCTATACCTGAACATGTCTAGTATTTCTTATTTCCTTACCAGTGTAGTCTTGCTAGTTTATTTTCTTTTGGATAATGTTTATATTTTTCATTGATAACTCCAACTGGGATAAGGCATTCTACAAATTTATTACTTATTACAGTTATAAAAATTTATTCTAAAGTGAACTTTTTAAGCCTTAAGAAGTATCCTTTTATTCTAATGACCTAAGTGTGATGAATTGTTTTGTATTCATTCTGCCCATAGTTTCCTATCAGATGTTTTAGACTGATCATATCTCAGCCTTTATGTCTAGGATGAAGCATCTCGGTTCCAAAGTATGGAAATCTTTGCCTCTTCTGCATTTTTTGCATTTTTTTTTCCGCTGTCCTTCATGGTCACCCAAATCTATACAGTATTTGAGTTGTAATATACTTTTTTTTTGGGGGGGGGTACCAGGGATTGAACCCAGGGGCGCACAACCCCTGAGCCACATCCCCAGCCCTTTTTTTATTTTTTATTTTGAGACAGGATCTTGGGGAAGTTGCTGAGGCTGGCTTTGAATTTGAAATCCTCCTGCCTCAGCCTCCCGAGTCACTGGGATTACAGGTGTGCGCCACTGTGCCTGGCCCATACTTTCATTTTTTTTTTTTTTTTTTTTAAAGAGAGAGTGAGAGAGGGGAGAGAGAGAGAGAATTTTTAATATTTATTTTTCAGTTCTCGGTGGACACAACATCTTTGTTGGTATGTGATGCTGAGGATCGAACCTGGGTCGCACGCATACCAGGCGAGCGAGCTACCACTTGAGCCACATCCCCAGCCCCATACTTTCATTTTTAAGTAATCAAAGATACCACTTAAGCAAAACATCTAGTCTTTCTTTTTAAAAATTTACTTTCAAATCAATTGTCTGAAATTAGATAAAAATAATATTTTTAAAAAGCTCTATTTTGACTTTTTTTTGTGTGTAAATTGAAAACCATATATAAAATTGTGTCTGCTGAAATAGTGAACCTGAGTAAAGGTTGTGATTTGTTTGTTTTGGCAAACAGATGGTAAATATAGGATCCTAGCTGTTGGGTGCAAGCATGCGCTCTCTCTGCCTGTGTGTGTGTGCATGTGTGTTGTGGGGTTTTTTTTTTTTTTGGTACTGGGGATTGAACTCAGGGGCACATGACCACTGAGCCACATCCCCAGCCCTATTTTGTATTTTATTTAGAGACAGGGTCTCACTGAGTTGCTTAGCGCTTCATCGTTGCTGAGGCTGGCTTTGAACTCGCGATCCTCCTGCCTCAGCTTCCTGAGCCGCTGGGATTACAGGCGTGTGCCACCATGCCCGGCGCATGTGCGTTTTGAACTGCGTATTTTACAATAAAATTTCACTGTCCCCTGCTAAAAGAAAGCCATGGTAATGTAAACTTTTCGCAGTTATTTGTCTTTTCTACCTTTGTTTAAAAATAGTATGTACTCCCTGAACATATATCCATTGACAAGAGATAGAGAGGATATAGAAATTGTTGATTCTGGGTCTCATCAGAAAGCTGGGGAGGCTGAAGATACTGGAGTAATAACTCATAGATGATTAAATGTTTACTCTAATTAATTTCTAGACATTCTTTTAGAGACATTTCCTGACCAAAGCAGTTAAACTTTATTAGGGAAGATGTCAAGCTGGAGTTGTGTATGTTTTCATTTTTACCTAATGTTTTGGGGAATTTTCACCTTATTATTTTGGATGAGGTGATCGCATGACCATTTTTCAAGTAGAGTCAGTTTGGATTGTTACATTCTTGGACACCAAAAAGCTAGAAGTATATAAGTCTACCAAAACTGCAAATATTTTCTTGTTATGAATCAACAATTCTTTTTTAGTTACTTTTAATCCTACTAATTTGCTTGTTTGCAGTAGGAAAAAGTGATTCTCATTATTGATTAAATTTCAGAATACATTCAACTGAATGATAATAATTAAAGTAATTATATGATGTATAATTATTGAATACACATTAAATGTTATTGAATATAATTGCATATTCAATTATATTGAAAGATAATTGAAGTAGTTAATGTATATCAATAATAATAATAGTTGAAGTAATACTAATACTTTCATTTCTTTTTCCTATTCACTTTGAATCAGAAGAAGATTGTTTATTCAGAAGACCCATTTAATGATGAGCATCGGGAGAAGCAAGAGGTAGAAATGTTGGCTAAGAAGTTTGAAATGAAATATGTGAGTATAATAGTGTTTGGATAGGTGGTTTTATCCTACTGTTCTATTTTCTTTTCATGGCTGGTTGGGAGGGTTTAAAAATATCCATTGCCTGCCTTATCTTGTTCTCACAAATTGAACCCAAATGAATGGTAAGAGTTTGATTACATTTGTGATGGTTGTAGTAGTAGACACCATTGGTTATAGTCCTTCTAGAGTCCAGAAAGCTGACTTAACATATATTATCTCCAGTTTTTATAACAATACCACAAGATAAGTAATATTGTCCATATTTTACAGATGAAGAAATAGGCTCTGAGCCCAGTTGATCTGTGTTTCACAGTGACAAGAACGGGTAGCACATCCATACTATCTAGCTCTAACCTTGTGCCTTTTCCATTATGGGGAAGCACTCTGTTTTAATTCCCTTGGTGTAGTAGTTTTTGAACCTTTCTTTTAAAAGTTTAAGAGAGTTAGTGTGTGAGCTATACTTGTAGGTCATTTGAATCATTCTCAATCAGAAGCAACACAAAATTTCTTTGAAAGCGTCTGTTTATCTTAAATATTCGTGTACATTCTATATTCTATGCCATATTATATTAGTTCTTATTTTATATAAAAATGATTTTTATTGCCTCAGATTTTCTAGTATAATTTGTAGGAAACTCCCCAATCCCCCATCTTTAACTATGGCTTTAACTACTCTTTGGCACTTTGCTAAAAAAATAACCCAGATGACAAAACCAGATCCCTTTTGATTCTTCCATGAACATTGAGAAGTATTTTATAGAGATAGGATATCAGCTCACACTAGCCCTGCCATTTATATTATCCTCAAAATGCAACATGGTTGACTTTTTGGTGGCTCCTTGTGGTAATTAAGAAACCATTTGTGGGTGATAGAAATATACAAGAAAAGATTAGAATTTTTGTCAATTTCTAGGCTTACTTTGCTACCTGCTGACTGTGTCCTTTAGGTGAGGTTATTTAGCCTCTTAGGGTCACATTTTTTAATAAATCACGTTTCAAGATTTTTTCAGAGACCCTTCTGGGTCTGTATTCTGTGGCTATATAATAATAAATTTAAATATGAACTGGTGGGTATTTTAATAAAAAGATAGTAAAAGTTGTTAACTCTAATTTGTAATTTTTTAATTATAGTGTAACTTTGTGAGATTATACTGTATTGCTATGTATAAGTCCTAAAATGCTGTGTTTTGTATACAAATTATACATTGGTTTAATGTATTTAATCAAGCAGTGCATTTACATGGTTTAAAATTTTTTAAGAACTATAAAGTGACAAATTTTCTTTTTAATTTTCTTTATTGTATTTCCCACTCATTTAATCCCACTTCCTAGGCAAGTGTTGGGTGGGTCCTTTTAGAGATGTTATATGTGCATGTCTCTCCCTCCATATACATATGTATACACACATATGAATATGTATATGCACATATATATGCATACATATACAATTACATACACAAATATGCACACACATCTAGTACATGCCACCCACTTGTTATACATGTTTTCAGAATACTACACATCCTTGTGCTCTTTACTTTTTTGCATTTTTCTAAATCTTAGAGATTTTTTTTCTACTTCTCAGAACAAAGAACATATGCTCTTTTTATTTAAGGATTTTAAAATTATTTAATTAATTATTTTATTTATTTATTGGTACTGGGGATTGAACTCGGGGGCATTGAGCCACCTCCCCAGCCCTATTTTTTTTTTTTTTTTTTAATTTAGAGACGGAGTCACTGAATTGTTTAGCTCCTTGCTTTTGCTGAGGCTGGCTTTGAACTCTTGATACTCCTCCATCAGCCTCCCGAGTTGCTGGGATTACAGGTGTGTGCCACCATGCCTGGCTATGTATGATATTTTATTTATGGAAATATCAGTTTATTTAACTAGTCCCCACATGGTTTAGGTTGTTTAAAAAATTTTTGCTCTTATAAATGATGCTACCGTAAATTATTTTATAAAAGTGTCATTTTACACATTTTCAAATTTATCTGCAAGACAAATTTATATAAGGGGAAGACTTGGTCAAAGTTTTATATATTTATCATTTTGCTATGTGTCACTAAATTTTCAGATTCCACTTCTTCCAGCTTGATAATTAGAGTGGGGGTTTTTTTGTTGTTGTTTTGCCATGGATTATAAAAAAAAAAAATTAGAATTGCCCTTTGCAAATCGAAAAGATCCTGTATGTAATGTGACTCAGTGTGACTCATGATTTGACTTGTAATGTGACTCAGCATGTGACGACATGCTGCCTCCAAGTTAGCAATAATCTTCTTGGGGTCCCCTAGATTAGCATTTGGCATAGAAAAACCTGTGTTCTGATGTTGTGTGGTGTATAAGATTGAGTTCCAAACAACTTGACGATATCCAAACATTGTCATTATGCCCAGATGAAATACTACTCTCTTTTTTTCTTTTTCTTTTTTGTAATGCTGGGGATTGAACCCAGTGCTTTGTACATGCAAGGCAAGCACTCTACTGAGCTATCCCCAGCCCCTACCCCCCAGCCAGAGTCTCAACTAAGTTGTTGAGGCTGACCTCAAACTTGGGATCCTCCTGCTTCAACCTCACAAGTCACTGAGATTTCAGACATGCGCCACTGCATCCCACTTGAAATACTATTCTTATTAGAGCCCAAATTAATGTGGTATGATTCTTTTCTAAATTTTTATTTTCCCTACTTTCACTTCCATTCTAATTAGAGATTTACAGTGTACTATATTGTGAAATTTTATGTACATGAACCTAAATGCATGTTATAATTATCATATCGGTGTTAAATTTATATGTGTGTATGTGTGTGTGCGTGTATATATATATATATACACACACACACGCGTGCGCGCGCACACACACACACACACACACACACACACACATTGTTTGGAACTTTTAAGAAAATTATGAGGCCAGAAGTAACCTGAGAGAAGATAATTCATCTGGCTCTGGGTCATCACAAAAGATTTCTTAAATGGATATTCAGGGGTAGCAAATACAGATGTTTTACTAGTTGGAAACCAGAAATTGTAGGGAGTATAAAGTTGTAAAATTGCATTTACAGGGTTCCTGCTGTTGTATTCTATCTCATTTTTATGGCTATGGTTTTATTTCTTGTTACTGCTTTTATGTTCAGATAATATGACAATTCATGTTTACCAACAATTTGTACATGGTTTTTTGGGTAAAGGGCAATGTTCTGTTAAATACTTATCAGTACCTGTTGACATTTGTATACTAATATTACTAATAGAGTATGCTAATTGCATACTATATGTATGTAAATCTTTTAAAATAGGTGAGTCCAAGTTTTAATATTTCTACTTCTCAATAAACTCCAGCTTAGTCTCATTGGTTACTGGAAGCAGGATTCAGAAGGCATGGGAACCTTACTCTTCCCAATTAGGCTAAAATTCCAGATTCCCACACAACTTTTAGATGGTTTCTAGGTGGTATATGTCTTCTTGAGGCCATGTATGCTCTCGAACAGGAAATGAGGTTCCGTTTAATGGTTATAGATTTGTTTTCTTCACTTTGTAAGATATAGGATAACCTGTGATGCTTGGAAGGTTTCTCTGACTTATTTTGCTTCTGTTACCCCAGCTATCATGAAAGATCATGCTCTTAGAATTGAATATAAATTCAGTAATCTGAATAAAAGTGTTTGTCTAGCATACTACTCATGCCTGTCAGGGACTCAGTTAAGACTTTGGTTATGAGTGATTCCCTAATAGGAACATATATTCTGCCTACTGTTTAATTCTGTGTGATTTTGGACTCAAAGAGTACTAGTAACTGTATACTTATTTTGAAAGAGAGGACTAGTAACTGTACACTTATTTTGAAAGAAAGCTGGGCACAGTGGTACACACCTCTAATCCTAGCAACTCCAGAGGCTGAGGCAGGAGGATCTCAACTTTAAGGCCAGCCTCAGCAATTTTTTATAGACCTTGCTTAAAATTTAAAAAAGGGCTGGTGATATATCTCAGTGGTAGAACACCCCGGGTTCAATCCCCAGTATTACCTCATATGAGGCCAAGATAGATTTAATAATATTAAAGAAATTCTGAACAGGCTTATAAATAGAACAGTTGATGAAATAATACTAACTTTACTCAAAGACAAATTATATTTCTAAAATCTTGATTTCTTTTGATGTAGATTATAAAATTGATTTTTGTTCAGATAGATTTTAAAGAATTATAGTATTTTAAAAACTACAATACTTTTTTTTTTTTTTTTAAAGAGAGAGTGAGAGAGGAGAGAAAGAGAGAGAGAGAATTTTTAATATTTATTTTTTAGTTCTCGGCGGACACAACATCTTTGTTGGTATGTGGTGCTGAGGATCGAACCCGGGCCGCACGCATACTAGGCGAGCGCGCTACCGCTTGAGCCACATCCCCAGCCCAAAACTACAATACTTGATAAGTGACTTCTTCACAATAAATACTACTTAGTTGAATGGAAATAAATATAATTTTGTACTTAAAATAATTATGTATTATGTTTTAAAAGTGTTCTCAAATGTGGTACTGATATAAGTGGATGTTATAAAAACATTTATGTTCTCTTTCTGGGAATTTTGAGAATTATATCAGTTATTCATTATTAATTAATCATATCTGCTTAGAAGTTAAAACTTCCTTGGGGATATCCTAGGGTCTGGTTTTCCTGTTTTGTCTGTAACATTAGGTCTGACTTCTACGGATCAACTTATAGGTCTCTAGTTAAAGGAGTTTGGACAAACTTATTAACATCACCACAAGATAAATTCTACTTGCAAAACACAAATACCAGTGTGTTTAGTGTTTTGTAGATCAGCAGTATATTATATATACCACTGACCCACCATATCTGCAGTTTTTACATCTGTGGATTCAACCAACTACAGATCAAAAATACAGTCCCCCCTAAATTGCACCTGTACAGAACATGTAAAGGTTTTTTTTTGTCATTATTCCCTAAATGATATAGTTCAACCACTATTTATATAGTATTCACATTGTGTTAGTTATTATAGATATCTAGAGACAATTTAAAGTATACAAGGTAATAGGTTATACGTAAATACTTTGCCCTTTCTTGGTGGGGGTTGAGGGTTACTGGGGATTGAACCCAGGAGTACTTTACCACTGAGCTACATCCCTACTCCTTTTTATTTTTTATTTTGAGACACAGTTGCTGAGGGCCTTGCTAAGTTGTCCAGTCTCACTTTGAACTTAAAATCCTCCTGTGTCAGCTTCCCAAGTTGCTGAGTTTATAGGAATGCACCAATGTACCCAGTTAGCTATGCTTTGGCATTGTGTATAAGAGATTGAGCATCTGGAGATTTTTGGTTATCTGTGAAGGATCACGGAATTAATTCAGGATACTGAGAGATGACTCTATGTAGTAAAAATATAAAATAACTTTTTAAAACACACCAGAAGGGGAAGAGGGGTCTTAAAGGCAAAGTAGAATTTCTAGCTCAAATAGTAGTTTTCTTTATTGCAGTTACCAGTTCTGATTGCTTGCTATGACATGCCTTTTTAATTCCATGGTCTCTTTGAGCTAAATAAACTTTTTCACCTTCTTTTAGAATTGTTGAGGATCTGCAGTTTTAGGATATTTGGGATGAAGGAATTTTGTCTGTAAGTGATAATTATAGAAATCTCTGTATAGTATTGCTATGCTGTGTAGTCAACTCTTGGCTTTCTTTCCAGTGATTTTACTGGCAAGTGAATAGATAGAAAGAGATAAAGTTGTGGCAGGGCTTGGGCAAATAGGGAAGCTTTGGTGACTAAGGGATGCTTATTAGTCGTAAGATGGGAGTCTTTCTTGGGAATTGGTATCTTACTTCTTCTTCTGCTGTATGTGATTAGTGAATATTGGTTATTAGTTTCATTTACAATTAGTTAGAGGTAGTGAGGGGTACTATTCTAAGAATATCTTGTTTGTTTTCCAGTTTAGTAATCATACTGCATTGTCTTGATACACTGATTATCAAGTTAGGCAGGTACTAATGACTCAGTAATATTCTGAGTCATAGTGAACTAGTACCTAGAGGGATTGATTTAAAGGGGTTTCTTTATTTTAGATTCAGCAAGCTTTGGGGGTTTTTTTGTTTAGAAATAAATTATTTTTGTTTAGAAATAAATAATTAAATAATTTTATTATTTAATAATTATTTTTATAAGATCTATTTAATAGATAACCTGTATAATATCAATAATAGCAAAGGTCCAGAAAATTTATCAAGTAATACTTTGATTTTACTATAGGGAGTTTACTAAGGATGCTGAAGAGGGAGCAATTCTAAATGTGTTTATCTGGTAGCAAAGACCCTAATATAACTCCCTGCCAATCTGTCTTTGAGTTCCTTCAGATAAAATTTTAATGTTATAAATTAATATATATGTTCCTTTTTCACAACTGTTAAGAATTTGGTTCAAGTTTTTATATAGTTTGCACATCATTGGATTTTAGCAGAATTAGGAACTGGAGGTTGGAGAATAGAAAAGGGGAGGAATGGCAGAAGGTAGGTGAGGGGATAGTTTTGCCAGAGGCCAAAAGGTGAAGAAAAGTAAACTGAAACCAGAAAAATGTACTGTAGTGGCCTCTCTGATGGTAGGAACTGGGATGTGCTTAATATGAAATGTTTTGATAGAAAGCTATTAATAAGTGGAACCAAGCCTGGGATTAGAGAAAAAGTTGCTCTCCTGTACAATTGTGTCAAACGCAGGTTGTGGAGAATTCTTTCCATAGAATAGGTGGGAGGCAGAACCCTAGAAGTCCAGAACTTTGGTGGGTTAAACCTAAGAATTTCTTAAATGGGTGGTACATATACTTAATAAAAACTCAAAAGATATAAAAGGTAATATGATAAAAAATAAGTCTCTCACTGGGCACGATGGCACACGCCTGTGATCCTAACAGCTCCAGAGGCTGAGGCAGGAGGATCATGAGTTCAAAGCCAGCCTCAGCAAAAGTGAAGCACTAGCAACTCAGTGAGACCCTGTCTCTAAATAAAATACAAAATAGGGCTAGGGATGGGGCTCAGTGGTTGAGTCATTATTCCATAAGTGATATAGTTCAACCACTATTTATATAGTATTCACATTGTGTTAGTTATTATATCTAGAGATAATTTAAAGTATACAGGGTAATAGGTTATACATAAATACTTTGCTCTTTTTTGACAGGGGGTGAGTTCAATCCCTGGTACCTTAAAAAAAAAAAAAAAGAAAAAAAAAATCTCTCCTATCCCTGACTCCCAGCTAACCATTTCTCTCCTCAGAGAGCTACTATTTGAGTTTCTGTCCCAGGGAGCTATGTGTACTTAAGCATATACACATTTCAAAGTTCTTTTTTGTTTGTATATGCAAATAAAAAAATACAGAAAAATAAAAACCAGATAATCATTCATAAGCCCAATGCTAGGCATAACCACTGATTATAGTTTGATGTATACCCTTTCAAGGCTTTAAAAAATGCAACATGCTCTTGCAATAAAAAATATTTTTTAAATTACCTGAGTAATACATGAAGATGTTCCTGTTTTTAATAAACAAATTCAGATGATGCCTATTAAGCCAAAGTCATATTCCCTACTGCCTTCAATTATATCATTTTCTATCAGTAATAACCATGGTCATGTAGTCTTCGAGCATTTTGTATATATCTACAGATTTATATTGCTGTTTTTCATAAATGAGATCATCTTGCTCAATGATAGAGGAGAAAATAATGTCTAGTTATTTAAATATTGTCTCCATATTGTCTCCAGTTAGATTAAACACATTTTCTGAAATTTAGTAAATACCATTGTGTTTTTTCTGTGAATAAAGTGACCTGTAAATAACATTTGGCAAACTGTTTTTGTTACCTTCTATATTAATAACTATTCATCTGCCATGTTGTTTTTAAATGTCTTTTAGCATTGAATGATATGTCAGTTTATGTAATTTATACACTTATCATTGTTAGGATGGTGTCATTAATATAATGAATGTGTGGTGAAGATCTTATACTTGTAAGATCATGTTTTGGGATGCATTTTGGCCAAATTAATACTGTTAAGATCAAGTAAAGTTTTAGCTCTGTGTACTTTCATTAATATGATTCATACTTACTTAATAACACTACCAATTGACTTCATATATTAGCAGTCATTGTTTCTGGTGGCAACAAACTGATCATCTTGACTAAAATAAAATGCTCCTAAATCTGATTACCTATTAACTGTTTACTCTTCTGCGTATGTATGATTGAGATTATTATAACAGAAACTGTTTGTTATTTTGTTTTTTGTTTTCCCCAGGTGAATATTAATAGGCAGCTAGTTGTGCCTACACCAAAACTAAAAACAAACAAAATTGGATTAGGAGAGCAGAAAAAAGTAATCATGATTTTAATTAGAAAGCCTCTAGGAAGAAAAATTGGAAACATGGTGGACATTGTATTGTTTCCAGGTCTGGACTGTGAAGGACAGCAGAATTCAGAGGAGATATCTATTCCGCATAAGGGGAAAGCATAAGGAAAGACAAGATAAGCAGGTGTGTTTGTAGGAGCATCAGTATGTAGTTTGAATCAAAGTGTTCATGTTACAAAATTGTAACAAAAAAATTTGGATAGGTAGGTTGAGTCAACCTGTAGAACGTATTTAACTGGTATCATATAAGGGTTTTGAATTTATCTTATGATAAATAGGACTCTTTTGGAGCATTTTGAGCAGGGAAATGATATAAAATGTTATTTAGAAATATTAATTAGTTGGTATTATGCAGGATAAGTTTGAGGGAAGAGAGGTTAATTAGGGCATTCATTACATTTAGGTGAAAACAATGGCCAGCTTTCTAACTTGGGAGTTAGAATTGGAAAGAAGCTATGAATGTGACACACAGCCTGGGGCTGACCCTTTTTTTCTATGTTTTTAAAAATTTATATATAACAGTGGAATGCATTACAATTCTTATTACATATATAGAGTACAATTTTTCATATCTCTGGTTGTATACATAGTATATTCACACCAATTTGTGTCTTCGAATGTGAATAATTATATGAATGAAAGTTCATAAGAGAGACACTTGAAATAGAAATAATAATCCTGGATTTGATCCTCAGCACTCTGGGGGATAAAAAGGTTAATAATGAAGGGCTTTTAAGATGAGCATTATTGCCTGGCACAGTGGTGCCTGCCTGTAATCCCAGCAACTGGAGTGGCTGAGACAAGAGGATCATGAGTTCAAAGTCAGCCTCAGCAACAGCAAGGCATGAAGCAACTCAGTGAGACCCTGTCTCTAAATAAAATACAAAATATGGCTGGGGATGTGGCTCAGGGTGAAGTGCCCCTGAGTTAATCCTTGGTACAAAAAAAAAAAAAAAGGGCATATTGAGGTATAATATATAAATAAATATAGTTTATCAATTTTTTTTTTTAGCACTGGGGATTGAACCAGTATAGGCAAATGCTATATCTGAGCTATACCCCAGCCCCAATTCATTGATTTTGCAGTGTACAATTGATTAAATTTTTGACAAATGCATATAATCTTGTAACCTCTACTACAGTCTTAATAAGGAATATTTATATTTCTGTCATCCCACAAAGTTCCTTTGAACATCTCCACAGAGTTCTTACCTCCAGCCCTAGCCCTTGGCAACCTCCGGTCTATTTCCTATTACTTTAGTGTTTTGTTTGCTTTTGCAGTTTCCTATCAATAGATCTTTTTTTTTTTTTTTTTTTTTTTTAAAGAGAGAGTGAGAGAGGAGAGAGAGAGAGAGAGAGAGAGAGAGAATTTTTTTTTTTTTTAATATTTATTCTTTAGTTCTCGGCAGACACAACATCTTTGTTGGTATGTGGTGCTGAGGATCGAACCCGGGCCGCACGCATGCCAGGCGAGCGCGCTACCGCTGAGCCACATCCCCAGCCCTATCAATAGATCTTATGTCTCTGTGTCTGGGTTCTTTTAGTGAGCATAGTGCTTTTGAAATTTATCTACATGTTGCATGTGTCAGAAGTTCCTCCTTTATTGCTGAGTAGTAATCTGTTGTATGGATTATGTATATATCACAGTTGTTTATCAATTCACCACATGATGGGCATTATATTGGATCCAGTTTTAGGCTGTAATGAATAAAGGTGTCTTAAACATTAGGGTTATAGTTGAATGGATATAGTTTTCATTTCTCTTGTGTATATTTATGTAAGAGTGGGATTGTTAGGACACAAGGTATAACTGTATGATTGACTTTATAAGAAACTATCAAACTGTTTTCCAAAATGACTATATCACTTGTATTCCCATTAGTGATGTACAAGATGTCAAATTGTTCTACATCCTTGTTTACAATTGTTATTGTCACTTTAATTTTAGCCAGTATGAAGTTTGAAGGCAGAAAAATGGTAAGAATAAACAAAATGGATGGGAATGCCAAGGGAGAGGAATTAATATGGAAACACTGATTTCAGTTTTGGTGTATTGAGATTAAGGTGTGTCCGTCTAAAATAGGACCCCTTAGTCTTTATAACTTCTCTTACAGAATTTTTCTAGACATCTATGAGTTTGAAGATTAGCTCACCACTTCTTTGTGACCTTAGACAAGTTGCTTGTCCTTAGCTTTTGTTTTTCTCATTTGCTGAACATGAAATTAAAAAATAATAGTACTTACATGGGATCTAATACAAAGTTAATACTTGGTAAGTGTTGTCATCAGCACTATCAACATCATGATTGAAATGTAAGTATATACTTTATGCTTTTAGTAACCTGTGACTTTCAAATCTCCATTTTTTCCTTTCTGTTTTATCTTGTGTTCATTCTCTATGTGATACCCATGGTGATTTTGTTCAACACTAATTTTGGGGGGTTATGTCCCTGTTCTAATCCCTTCGGTGCTTCATTTCATTTGCCCTTGCTTGTGCATAAATGAGTAAGTTAAGCTTTGACCAGAGACTCTGTTAGAAAGGTCTCCATACAAGGGCTGGGGGTTGTGGCTCAGTGGTAGAGAGCTCGTCTAGCATGCTTGAGGCACTGAGTTCGATCCTCAGCACCACATAAATGTAAAATAAAGATATTGTGTCCACTTAAAACTAAAAAAAAAAAGGTCTCCATACAACCTGCATCTTTCCTTTCTGCTGTCTATCACTGCTGTAGTTATTTGTTTAATCTTTCCCCTCTTCACAATACTATAAAATCCATAAGGCCAGTGTGAGGTACATGCTTATAAATTTGTTGAATAATTATCTTGTTTTAAGATTCTTGAAGACAAGAACTTTTCACGGGAAAAAAACCTTTCTTTTCTTTCTTTCTTTTTTTTTTTTTTAAGTTGTAAATGGACACAATACCTTTATTTGCTTTCATGTGGTACTGAGGTTCGAATCCATTGCCTTACATGTGGTAGGCAAGTGCTCTACCACTGAGCTACAACCCCAGCCCCTGGAAAAACTTTCTGATATTTTAACATATTATTTTCTGTAGTATAAGTCTTATCAGATTTTTTTGTTATTTTTATTTTTTGGTGCTGGAGATTATTCTCAGGGCCTCACAAATGGGCTTAGCATGTACTCTACCACTGAGCTGCTGTCTCAACCCTTAACAGATACTTCTAAATCTAAGTAGTGATTTGAAATAAACTATATAATTTAGTAGAATTATTGGATCACATAGGATAAAGGGTTTTAAAAAATTGTTTTAGCATACTTCATTATGAAGTAATACTTTATAGAAAAATTAGAAAACAGAAGAAGCAAAAGAAGAAAATAGAAGAGTTTTATAAAGTTTTGTCAGAGGCTTTCAGATTGTTTTCTAAAGATATTAAATTGGTATATTTTTAGCAGTATTTAAGCAGCCCTCATCTGTATAAATTTACAATTCGATAGGTAAAATTGTTATCTTACTTCAGTTCTATTTATTTGATTTATAAATCATTTCCCCAACTGAATTTAATGCTGCTTTTTTTTCCATTTCTGCACAATGCTGTCCACTCAGATATTTATTCTTAAATTCCTACCATAACTATTTAATCTCCTATAACTTGAATATATTTAATATGTGAGGCCTAGACTTCTTCATTAGTTTTGTCTGTGAGTTTTTATATACATTCTAGGTCTTTCTGTCCCTCTGCAAGCCCCTACTATGAGGATGAAACTCCCTCTATGAGGATAAAAGTCCTATATATTCCTCTGCTTGATGTGTAATTTCTCCTCAGTAGAATAACTCCTGTCCGAGAAATAACTCTTTCTGTCCCCGCCATCTGATTCTTACTGTAATTCTATAACCTGGTGTAAAGGTCCCAGTGTGCAGATCTGGCAAAATGAGAAAAATAGGGACAATTTAGTGTGTGTGTTGTGTAGTTAAGCATGTTCTGTATATATGCTTAATTAATACATGTGCATATATGTATGATTATTATTCCTTGAGAAAGATTGTTATTCTGAAATTATGTCTTCAGTGGCTTTATTTAGCATAATAACAAGTTTGCCACCCTGTGTTAGCCCCAGAATTGCTTTTGAAACTTACCTAAATTGTAAAATTTTAAAATATGGGAACCAAAGTGTATGTACCTTTAATTCTAGCTACTAAAGAGGCTAGTCTAGAGGATTGCTTGAGATAATGAGTTCAAGGCCAGCCTGGGCAACTTAGTGAGAACCTGTTATTAAAATAATAATAAATAAGGAATCCACCACTTCACCTCACACCATAAGGGATTTCTTGGTAGTGATGGTAGTGTAATAGTATTTTGTCCACTTAGAAGCAAACCGTGGAGCCATAGCTCATGTTGGGGTAAGGTTTTCAACAACTATGTGGAATGCAAACATAGCATTTGTTCAGAATTATCTTTGCAAATCATGTAGAATGGGATCACACCCTGTTGGTGATATCTCTCAGTAAGTCTAGTATCACCATTTTTCCTCTCAAGCACTGGAACAGATCACAATTTCTTTACATGGAAGCAAACAACTTTTATTTAAGGGCCATGTGGCATAAAAGTGTCCCTCTTTAACTTTTAGAATCACATATTCACTGTGAGGACTGAAATGAAATGAGGTCATAGAAGTTCACATCTTTCTTTTTAAATACTTTTTTAGTTGTAGATGGACACAATACCTTTATTTTATTTTTACTTATTTATTTGTTTTTTATTTGATGCTGGGGATCAAACCCAGTGCCTCACGTTTGCTAGGCAAGTGCTGTACCACTGAGCTCCAACCCCGGCTCTAGAAGTTCACATCTTAAATCTCTTGCTTTCCACAAGGCCTGCTGTGGCTCAGTGGTAGCATTTTGGTAGGCAAAATCCTGAGTGCTGTCTTCTATCTTCCCTACCCCTTACCTCACCTTTCTGAGCCTCTTCTTCACCCCTGACCCAGTCTGAAAGAAATGGGGTAGGGAGACATTAGAAGGATGCTTAGAATGAGTAATTGAATATGAGTGAGTAAAAATTAAAATTTAAAAATCCAAAATAAACTTATAGGCTAAGCAAGTATGTTTGTGTGCACACATACACAGACACACACGCATATACACACACACACACACACTTTTTTTTTTTTTAATGGTTCTGGCCCATCTGTCATTGAGCTATGGTAGATTTACCACTGAACCACATTCCTAACTCATTTATTTTAACATAAAAATGTGTGTGTGTGTATGTGTGCACACAAACGTAAGTGAGTTTTTCTTTATACTGAGATTAGTCAAAAGGCTCCATAAAGTATCATCTGAATAGTGGAATCTACAGGAACTAGTTTGTTTTGACATTGTGTTAGTTTTTAAAAATGATTATTTAAAAAAGGATTATGGACTAATAAGAAGTTGCAACTATAGTTAAAAAGACCATATGCCTACCACCCAACTTCTGCCAGTGGTAATATTTTATATAACTGCAGTTACAAAACTAGGAAATAAACATGGCACAATACAACTAACCAGACCACAGACATTATTCTGATTCACCAGTTTTTGATACCATGTGGGTTTTTTGTTGTTGTTTTGTTTTGTTTTTGGTACCAGTGGTACTTTACCACTGGGCCATATCCCTAACTCTTATTTTAAGACAGAGTCTTGCTAAGTTGCTGAGGCTGTCTTTGAACTTGTGATCCTCTTGCCTCAGCCTCTTGAGCCACTGGGATTACAGGCATAAACCTCCATGCCCAGCTCATTTCATCAGTTTTTGTAGGCACTCATTTATCATTTTCTTGTGTTTATGTGTATGATTATATGACATTTAAAAAATAATTTTAAGAATAGTTTTTAAATTACAGAAAAGCTACAATTTAGAACTGGGCATAGCAGTACATACTTTCATAATCCCAATAATCTGGGAGGCTGAAGCAGAAGGATCTCAACCTGTAGTCCAGTCTCTGCAACTTGGTGAGACATTGTCTCAAAAAAAAAGGGCTGGAGATGTCGCTCAGTTTCCCCAGGTTTAATTCCAAGTTCCAAAAAGGTAAAAGTTAAACAAGATAATACAAAGAGTTTTCATATAGTCCTCACCCACTAACATGAATATTTTACATTCATGTAATATGTTTGTTATAATGAAGGAACCAACATTGTTATATTACCATTAAACTCTAAACTTTATTTGGATTTTACTAGTTTTCCCTAATGTACTTTTTCAGTTCCTAGATCCTATCCATGATACCACAGCTCATTTAGTCTTAGTGTCTTTAGGCTGGTGTGGACTATGACAGTTTTTTCAGATTTTTCCTTTTTTTTTGATAATCTTAACAGCTTTGGAGAACTTATTTTATAGACTATCAATTTGGTCTGTTTGATGTTTTTCTCATGGCTGGGCTAGTTTTATAGGCAGTTGAGAGGAAGACCCACAGAAGGGAAGTGCAGTTTTTAATCATATATCAGGGATATGTGCCATCCACTTATCATTGTTCCTGTTGATGTCATCTGGCTGATGTAAAGTTAGGCAGATTTTCCATTGTAAAGTTACTTTGTTCCTCTTTTCTCACTCTGAGCTGTGAAGGCAAGTCACTAAGTACAGCTGCTTATATAAGATATGGGAAGACTTAACCATCTGCAGGGATTTATTTACAAAAATTATTTGAATTCTTTGAATAGGTCTTTTTAAACTTTATGGAAACAGCATGAGTACTGAATCAGTCTAATGTGTCTGTTTTTTGCAGGGTGGGAAACCCCGTAAGCACCGGAAGGATCGGCTACAAGATTTAATTGACATAGGCTTTGGCTATGATGAGACAGATCCATTTATTGATAATTCAGAGGCTGTGAGTAACATGTCTTTAATATAGCAGCAAATTTATTGGAATAGTAGAAGTCAAGGGTAACTTAACTTGTTCAATGAATGTGTTCGTTTATGCTTTTTTTAAGTTATATATGGACACAGTATTTTTATTTTGTTTATACATTTTTTATGTGCTGCTGAATCGAACCCAGTGCCTCACATGTGAAAGGCAAGCATTCTGCCATGAGCCACAACCTGAGCCCTTGTTTGTGCTTTTTAAAGCCATATTTACTGCTTAAAGATTTTTTTAAAATTTTTAATATTTATTTTTCAGTTTTCAGCGGACACAACATCTTTGTTTGTATGTGGTGCAGAGGATCGAACCCAGGCTGCACGCATGCCAGGCGAGAGTGCTACTGCTTGAGCCACATCCCCAGCCCCTAAAGATTTTTAAAAAATTTTTAAGGCATACTGAAGACTTAAAATTTTGTAATGTTGGGTTGGCTCACAGTGGGTCATTACACTACTATACTAGACCAGGTTTTGGCAAACATCTTTTTCTTTAAAGGGCCACATGGTAAATATTTTAGACTCTGTGGGCCATATGGTACTGTCACAGCTATTCTGCCATTATAGTGTGAGAGCAGCCACAGACAATATTTAAGCAAATAAATATGGCATTTATAATGAGATGTTTTTGATGAACTCTGATATTCAAATTCTTTTTTAAATTTTTTTAGTTGTAGGTGGTCACAATGCCTTTATATTTATTTATTTATTTTTATGTGGTGCTGAGTATCAAACCCAGTGCCTCACCCACTGAGCCACAACCCCAGTCCCTCAAATTCTTTTAAAATTTATTTTCTTTCTCTCTCTCTCTCTCTCTCTCTCTCTCTCTCTCTCTCTCTCTTGTGTCTGTCTGTCTGTCTGTCTGTCTCTTTCTCTCTCTGTCTCTCAGGCTAGGGCTCAAACCCAGGACCTCACATATGCCAGGCAAGTGCTCTCACACTTGAGTTTACACCCCAGCACTTAAATTTGTGTAATTTTCATGTGTCACAGAATCTTGTAATTTTTTTCTCAACCATTTAAAAAACATGAAATCCTTTTTCTTGGCAGCTGGATTTGGTGGGCAATCATGGTTTGTTGACGTTGTACTAGATTGTTGTTTTTCATAAGCTGTGCTTGTTCTTAGGTCCTTCGAGAATCACGATTCTTTAGTAGATGCTTGTTTCCAGATGTGTATTAGCAATGATTCTGTCTTCCTCTCTTTCCCAAACTAAGAATGAAAATAAGTTTAAGAAAAGGGAAAATGAGGGCAAAAGCAAAAAAAGGAAAATGAAAAGCTATTACATTAAATTAATGGTTTAGTACTGAAAACTTTATGTTAAACGAATGGTTCTTAATCAGGGGTAAAAATCTGGGGATTCTTGTCTTAACTCAGACTTAATTAGAATTTCTGGAGGTAAGGCTTTTTGGTGTTGTATTTTTTTGTTATGTTTTTGGTTTTAATAAAATGAATATATAGTATATTGGTATATTGATTACCATCAATTGATTACTATTATGTTATGATTAAAAAAAACACAAGATAGTTATAAACTAGAAAACATATTAGGATTGAGATACATTCCTTTTAATGGTTGTTGGGGACATACCTAAATTGCGTAATTTATTTAACCAATTCTAGTTGATGTGCATTAAATTGTTTCTGGTGTTATATGTTTACAAATAGTTGAGCGTATTGTATGCATTTATCTACTTAAGTAAATGTATATGCAGTGTATTTATAGAGTACAAATATATGGGTAGGCTAAATTTCTAAGCAATGGAATTTATAGGTCAAATGGTATTTTCATCTTGAATTCTTTTTTTTTTTTTTTTTTTAATATTCCCTTACTTTGGGCAGGTATATTTTGAAATGATTTTGAAGATGAGACAAAGCAATATTGGTGCCACTGGATTGAACTTGATTTGGCAGACATCTATAAAATACTCTTAATTTTAAAATTGCAGTATGCCTTACTATCACAGTGGTTTCAGCCTCTAATATCAGTCTGTTTTGATCGAATCCTATAGCTTTTCTCCTGAAATTCTTTCTCTTCTAAGAGGAAGCAGGATTTCATAAAGATAGTAGTAATCTCTTGATCATGTAGCATATGAATGAGGGTGTTCCTATTTTGCCTTAGGGAGTATGTTCTTCTATTATTGTCCATTAGTAGAGTAATCTAATCCCTGGGATTATAATATCTATACAGTGTACAGTGATTACTTAGAGTGTGCAGAATGACACTATTTAACTTTTACACTACTCACAATTTAGCATGTCTTTTGCCTGTGGTTACAGTGCTTTCTTGTATAGTTAGTTGATGAAAAAGCATATACAGGCAAGAGAGTGATATGATAGGAAGGTCATCCAGCATGATGCATATGGAATATCCTGTCATACTTTAAAATTTTTTTTTGTGTCCTAACTAACTATGACGTATCAATAGGGCCCTTTGGAGTAGGGATACCTTTTTCTTTTTAAATATATTTTTATTGTACTAATTAGTTATATATGACAGTAGAATGCATTTTGATACATCATACATAAATAGGGTATAACTTCTCATTGATCTGGTTGTACATGATATAGAGTTACATGAGATAGGGATACCTTTCCACAATCAAAAAGGTTAACAGCCAGTGTGGTTATGGAATGTTTCAAGAGTCTTGACTGTGATTTGGAACTCAAGGTAGAAGTCCTAGAATCTAGTTCTACATCAGTTTCTAAGTCACCATGTAACCAGGAGCAGGCTTTATAGCATCACTTGGTTTTCTCTACCATTACTTGCTCAGAATTATTCTGAGGCCCAAATAAGGCAATGAATATAAACATGCTGAAGCATAAAGCAAGTACAAGGCATTAGCAATAATGTTAACATTATATCAGATTTCAAAATCTGAATAATCCAAAAAGGAACTCATGGGTAAACATTTATGCATGCTTACATAAATAGCTTTAAAAAAAGGTAATAAACTTTATGTTCTACTGCAGTTTTAGATTCACAGAAAACGTAAGCAGAAAGTACAGAGAGCATCCATGTACACCTTGCCCCAAGGCACACAACCTCCCCTATTATCAATATTCTATATCATAATCATTCATTTGTTGCAATTGAGGAACCTACATTGATCCACCAGTATCACCAAAGTTCATAGTTCACATCAATGTTCCCACCAGATGTACATTCTTTGAGTTTGAACAAATGTATAATGACATGTATCCACCATTATAGTATTATAGTATATAGTATAGTATTACAGTAGTGATACTTCCCTAAAAATCCTCTATGCTCTGCTCATTTATCCCTCCCTTCTCTCCTAGCCTGTGACAGCCATATAACTGTCTGCACAGTTTTGACTTTTCCTTACAGTTGAAATCTATAGTATGTAGACTTTTATAAATAATTTTAATTAATAACTTCTTTTATAGCATTTAGACTTTGTGGGTGTGTGCGCACGCGCTAGGGATTGAACCCAGGGCCGTGTACATGCGAGGCAAGCACTCTACCAACTGAGTTATATCCCTAACTCCTTTGTAGCATGCCACAGTCTGGCTGGGCACAAGATCACGAGCCACTCACAGCTTTGTAGATTCAAACAGCAATTCTTTATTCCCGAACTCACACCGGCCCTGTACAAACACGTTCTGGGGAAATCCAAGTTCTGCTGCACAATTCACGTCCCCAAAACTTTCTCAATTCCACAAGAACTCAACGGGAACTCAGGCAGCAGGATATGCCCTATTCCCAGCAGCAATAACCTTAAACCTGGAACTTCCCTAAACCCAGATTGTCTTAAACGGGGAACGCCCTACACTGGTCTTAAACCGGGAACACCTTAAACCCAAGGAGCGGGATACTTCCTAAAACCTGCAGGATACACCCTAAACCTGGATCCACCCTGGTCCTTGAGCAGGGTCACCTTTCTCAAACACACATGCAATGTCACAGCGAATTTCCAAGGCAAGTCCATTTAACATGGGGTACGCTGGCAAGGAAATTTCGATGCGTCATTCCTACTTGGCAATGGCCCTCAGCAGTAGCATTTAGAGTATTTTTAAATACAAACTGACTTTTTCAAGCCATAATTGGCTTATATGTCTATTTAAAGGGTATGACTTGGGGCTGGGGTTGTGGCTCAGTGGTAGAGTGCTCACCTAGCATGCATGAGGCACTGGGTTCGATCCTCAGCACCACATAAATGTAAAATAAAGACATTGTGTCCATCTAAAACTTAAGAATAAATATTTAAAAAAAAATAAAAAATAAAGGGTATGACTAGTATTTTTAAAGAATATGACATCAAATAGATTAGGAGTTATTGAAGATCACATAATTTTATTATGTATGTATACGCTTGTTTTTAGAATTTTTTTAGTTGTAGATGTACACAATACCTTCATTTTATTTATTTACCTTTTTATTTGTTCTAATTAATTATACATGACAGTAGAATGCATCTTGATACAACATACATAACTGGAGTATAACTTCTCATTCTCCTGGTTGTATATGATGTAGAATCACACCACTCAAGTATTCATATATGTACTATGGAACCAACCTACATGCCCTTCAACAGATGAGTGGATAAAGAAAATGTGGTATATATACACAATGGAATATTACTCAGCCTTAAAGAAGTAATTATTACCTTAAAGGGTAATAATGTCCAATTTATTCTACTATCCTCCTTACCCCCAAACCCCCTCCCCTCCCTTCACTTTTCTCTGCCTAATCCAAAGTACCTCTATTTTACCCTAGCCCCCCGCTTATTGTGAATTAGCATCTGCATATCAGAAAAAATATTCAGCCTTTGTTGTTTGGAATTGGCTTATTTCGCTTAGCATAATATTCTCCAGCTCCATCCATTTAGTGGCAAATGCCGTAGTTTCATTCTTCTTTAAGGCTGAGTAATATTCCATTGTGTATATATACCACATTTTCTTTAACTATTCATCTGTTGAAGGGCATCTAGGTTGGTTCCATAGTGTGGCTGTTGTGAATTGAGCTGCTATAAACATTGATATGACTGTGTCACTGTAGTATGCTGATTATTTATTTTTATGTGGTGCTGAGGATTGAACCCAGTGCCTCACATGTGCTAGGTTAGTGCTCTTCCACTGAGCTACCACCCCAAGCCCATATACTTGGTTTTGATGTGCAGTGGATTTTCCACTTGTGTTATGGGGAAGAAAATTTGAAAGTTACTGCTCTAAAAAAGATAATTTTTGGAAAAAAAAAAGATAATTTTGTAGATAGAGTTGTTGAGTTATATAGTTGGTTACTGACATTTATAAGACAATATAGGTCCTTATTTTATAAGAGGAAATCAAACTATTATACAAGTTGACTTCCAAACTAATTTACTATCATTGCCCTTAACAAATTATTTTGTTCTGTTTATGAGATAATCCAGGCATCAAACAATTGTAATCTAATTAAATGATTCCTTGTTGTGTTCTCAGTAAACTTTCCACATTTGCAAATTATTTTATAAAAAATGAAAATAATCTGGTTCTAATTAATTTTTAGAATCATGTGCTTATTACTAAAAATATCTGAAAATAAATGCTTTGAAGCATTAAAAATAATTTCACATTTAGGCTGCCAAATTGAAAAAGGAATGAAGGGTTAGGCACAATGGCGCACACCTGTAATCCCAGAGGCCTGGGAAGCTGAGGCAGGAATATTGTGTGTTCAAAGCCATTCTCAGCAACAGCAATGTGCTAAGCAACTCAGTGAGTCCCTGTCTCAAATAAAATACAAAATAGAGCTGGGGATATGTGGCTCAGTAGTCACGTGCCCCTGAGTTCAATCCCTGGTACCACCCCCCACCAAAAAAAAAAAAATATATATATATATATATATATGTATGTATATATATGTATAATATCTCACCAAGACAGAATAATTGTATGATTATAATCTCTTCTTATGGTCATTCAGCCATCTGTTTTACTGTGTTTAAACTTCTCATCAAAAACTTTTGAAACCAGGCTGGCTTTGTGGCTCAGTGGTAGAGTGCTTGCCTAGCATGTGTGAAGCACTGAGTTCAGTCCTCAGCACTACATACAAATAAATAAAAATAAATAAAATGAGGTATTAAAAATTGATATTAAGAATAGTAGCAGCGAGAATGAAGAAAGAAATAGTGGTAGTGATCCTTAACTTTTTCTCATCAGGTAATATCCTTTGTTAAATATACCAAATGATTAGAACTGACTTTTATTCCAGATAATGAACTTTTTCTAAATTTATTCTATGAACTTCCTCATTGCAGTCCTTTTTTCTTTTTCTTTAATTGATAAATTATAATTGCACATTTTCAGGGGGGTACAACATAATGTTTTGACATGTACATTTTGCGATGATCAATGTCATATCTGTCACCTCAAACATCATTTGTTTTGGTGAGAACATTGAAAACTCCTCTCTTGTTATTTTGAAATATACATTATTATTAACTATAATCATCCTACAGTGCAATAGAATACCAGTTCATATTCTTCCTGTCTACCTATAATTTTGAACTTGTTGACCAGCACCTCTCGTTTCCTCTTCTGCTACTCCCCCTGAGCATCTGTCTACCATTCTATCCTACGTCTCTAAGTTTAGTTTATTTAGATTGCACATGTAAGGGAGATTATATGGTATTTTTCTAGGTTGATCCATGTTGTTGCAAATGACAGAATTTCCTGTTTTTTAAGGCTAAATAGTATTCCACTGTATTAATAGACCACATTTTAAAAATCTATTCATTTATTAACAGACGCTCAGATTATTTTGTATCTTGGCTGTTGTGAATAATGCTACATTGAACCACAAGAATGCAGACATCCTAATTGCTATCCTAACTTCTCCTCTCCCCCATTCATTTCGTTTCTTTTAAATTAAGCATGATGCCCTTGGCACGTACCCAGCAGTGGGATTACTAGGTTTGCAGTCAGTTTTGCAGTTGGTTTTTAAGGAAAATGTTTCCATGATGAATGAATTTCTTTGACATTTAGAGTTATAGACAATAAGATATCTTAAAGTTTTTCCTTTTAATCTAGTATGATGAATTAGTTCCTGCTTCTTTAACAACAAAGTATGGAGGCTTTTATATCAACACTGGCACTCTGCAGTTTCGCCAAGCTTCAGATACTGAAGAAGAAGATATCACAGACAACCAAAAGCACAAGCCACCCAAGGTGAGTTTCCCCAACACTGCAATGCTAAAGAGAATGTTAAATTAATAGGATATACCTTTTGAATCTTAACATGGTCCACAGTTGTGAATATAAGGAGAAGTAAAATACTAACCATAGCTCAATGATTATATACTTAATGCATGCTTTAAAATAAAAGTATGTGGATTTGGGAAAATTGGTATTTATATCACAGAATTGTTTTCTTTTACTCTCTATGATGTGGTTTAATTGTCTGCTGTTTTGGGGATAAAGTTAAATTTCTAGGATAGGTTAAGACTTGCTGGGCTGGGGTTGTGGCTCAGTGGCAAAGCGCTTGCTTAGCATGTGTGAAGCACTGAGTTCAATTCTCAGCACCACATATTAATAAATAAAGGTCCATCAATGACTAAACAAAAAAAAGAAGACGACTTGCTATAGAAATGACTGTTGGTAGGGCTCGGGATGTGGCTCAAGTGGTATCGCACTCACCTGGCATGTGTGAGGCACTGGGTTCAATCCTCAGCACCATATAAAAATAAAATAAAGATATTTTGTCCACCTAAAACTAAAAAAAAAGAAATATTAAAAAAAAAAAGAAATGACTGTTGATAACTGTTATCTTTCTTGAGATCTAATTAACAAATTCTGAAGAATTGGATATACTGCATTTGGGAAATGAATAATGTACATAGGTAAATGTTTGCTGACATGAGGGCCAAAGACTTACTTGTACCAGAATCACCAAAATGCATGTCAAAAATTCATATTTGAACGCCCTATTCTAGAGAACTGAAAGTGTTTATGGACCCCAAGAACGTGCACTTGAAGCAAGTAATGCTATTACATTTTGACACTTGAGAAAAACCACTGCTCACATCAAAAAAAGAGAGCATTGATATTTAAATAAATGATGCATTCTTAAAATAAATTTTAAAATAAATAAACAAATGCTGTATTATTTTATCATTTTTGCAGGTTCCCAAAATAAAAGAAGATGATATCGAAATGAAGAAGCGGAAACGGAAAGAGGAAGGGGAAAAGGAGAAGAAACCAAGGAAAAAAGTACCTAAACAACTGGGGTAAGTGGAACCCAATAAGAGAACTACTGTCATAGTCTGTTTCTCCTTTTAGAATAAATAAATTAATGAAGGTTCACCACTAATTAAGAGTAGCTAAGTCTAATTTAATATTTATAAATAGTAGTAATTTAGTTATGTTTTAATAATATTTTGTTATACATTAATAACTGGAAGGCATTGTCATCTATGAGACTCATGATGTTTAAGATCAGATTTTTAGAGTAGTACATTGAGCATTTTGCTCATTACAGTTTTTGTTTGTTTAACCAGCAAGAGCTAGTTTTAAAAGATGGCATAAAGATCCAATTACTTTCTTTTAAAATTTTTTAGTTGTAGATGGACACAATACTTTTATTTTATTTATTTGTTTGTTTGTTTGTTTAATGTAGTGCTGAGAATCAAACCCAGTGCCTCACACATGCTAGGCAAGCACTCTACCACTGAGCCACAACCTCAGCCCTCAAATAACTTTTTTTTTTTTTTTTTTTATGGTACTGGGGATTGAACCCAGGGACTTGCCCATGTGAGGCAAGCAGTCTACCAACTGAACTATTTTCCCAGCCCACTTTTTTTAATCTTTTGGTACTAACACTAAATGTTGATGTCTGGGATTAAGGATTAGCAGTAGCCTATATATGAACAATTTATAGTTGTTTTAATATTTAAAAAAACAAATCACGGACTGTGGATATAACTTAGTGGTAGATCACTTGCCTAGCATGTGGGAGGCTCTGGGTTTAATCCCCAGCACCACAAAAAAAAGAAGAGGAAGAAAAGGGGGGAAAAAATGTCATTGATTCCATCCACCACACCCTTGACAGTACTAGCGATCGAACCCAGAGCCTCATACATGCTAACCAAGAAATCTAACACCGAGCTATATCCCCAGCCCTATTTAGCTATTCTTAATGCTTATGACTTTAGGTGACATATTGCTGCTAAAAAACAAATAGAATTTTTCAAAAGCCTTAAGTCAGCTGGACTGGTGGCACATACCTATAATCTTAGCAACTCCTGAGGCTGAGGCAGGAAGGTTGAAATTTTGAGAGCAACCAGGGCAATTTAGTCCCTGTTTCAAAATTAAAAAATGAAAAGGGCTGAGGATCTGAGAATGTAGCTCAGTATTAGAACACCCCTGGGTTCAATCCTTAATACCTAAAATGAATCTTACATCTGAAGAATAAAATATTTGTATGATATAATTAAAAATTGGCATTGTCTCTACTTCTCAGTAGCATTTTTCACAGATCTAAGGGAAAAACTTATGAAAATCTGGGTTTTCTGTCCCTCCTTAGCAGGGAGGAATATCTGCATCCGAGGCTGTCTATATCCAAAAGATTGATTTAGGGAGGTATTTCTCCTCTCCTAAACATGGGATTACTGTTGTAATCATGACCTAGAGTCATTAAGAGATTAGGGGGAGAAAAATTGGGTGCATTAATAATGATTATCTTTAAAGGTTTCTTTTTAACTTTTTTTTTTAAGTTTTAGGTAGACACAATATCTTTATTTTATTTATTTTTATGTGGTTCTGAGGATCAAACTCAGTGCCTCACATGTGCTAGGTGTACCACTGAGCTACAACCCTAGCCCACTAATGGTTATCTTAAATATTCATTATTTACAAGTAAACCTCTTGTGAAACATAAGCTATAAGTAATACCTTTTATTGAATTTTTTTCAAATTATAAATTTATTAAGTAAATATTTTTTCTTCTACACTAGGACTGTTGTAGGTTTGGGGTGTATAACAAATGAAACATTGACCTCCCTTCAAGTACTAATAGTCTTTTAGATTTTGTAGCACATGTAGAAACATCTAAGCCAAGGGATTTGGAAAAGATTTCTAGAGGAATCGATAGCTAAATTGAGACCTTTCCCTATGGTTCATGTAAGGAGGTTATCATTGAGAATTACACATATCCATATCTGGTTGCCAACATGGCTATTCCTAGAGTGGAAAATGAAAAATGATCAGAAGATAGTTAAAGTTATATGTAGCCTCACTGTTCGCTTTTTTCTTCACAGAGTTGTGGCTCTAAATTCACACAAGTCTGAAAAAAAGAAGAAACGATATAAAGATTCTCTTTCTCTAGCTGCCATGATTCGAAAATTTCAGAAAGAGAAGGATGCATTAAAAACAGAGTCTAACCCCAAAGTTCCTGTGACCTTATCGACCTCCTCTCTTACCAAGCCTCTTTGTGCTGCTACAGGATTGGGGAATGACGTCCCAGAATTAAATCTGAACAGCACTGATCCAGAGCTCCCCATTTTTGTTAGCACAAATGAACACGAATTGTTTCAGGAAGCTGAAAATGCCCTAGAGATACTGGATGATTTCGACTTTGACAGATTACTGGATGCTGCTTCTGATGGCAGCCCCCTATCTGAATCAGGGGGAGAAAATGGAAACACCACCCAGCCAACCTTCACCTCTCAGGTTATGCCTAAGGTGGTACCTACACTCCCAGAAGGTCTACCTGTACTTCTTGAAAAACGCATCGAGGACCTCCGTGTAGTAAGTGTAATAATTCTCTTGGTTTTTATTTGCTGCACAGACATAGTAATAAAAGCTTCATTTTTAAAGACAAAAATTATTCCCTGTAATCCCAATACTCTGTAGCAACAACTTTTTAATATTTTTTTAGTTGTAGATGGACATAATACCTTTATTTTATTTTACTTTATTTTTTGAGAGAGAGAGAATTTTTAATATTTATTTTTTAGTTTTTGGCGGACACAGCATGTTTATTTGTATGTGGTGCTGAGGATCGAACCCAGGCCGCACACATGCCAGGCGAGCGCACTACCGCTTGAGCCACATCCCCAGCCCCCTTTATTTTATTTTTAAGTGGTGCTGAGGATCGAATCCAAAGCCTTCTACATGCTAGGCGAGCACTCTACCATTGCGCTACAACCCCAGCCCTAGCAACAACTTTTAATTTTCCATATTCCCTTTTAGACATTGGTTCTCCACATAAGCTTTTTTTCTTAAATTGAAATAATTATAGTTACAACATGGGAATAGGTGATTCTTTTATTATTTCAGTTCACCTTACAAACTTTTGCCTGGGGGTACTGGAGATTGAACTTAGGGACACTTGACCACTGAGTCCACATCCCCAGCCTTATTTTGTAATTTATTTAGAGTCAGGGTCTCACTGAGTTGCTTAGTACCTCACTTTTATTGAGGCTGACTTTGAACTCACGATCCTTCTGCCTTAGCCTCCCTAGCTGCTAGGATTACAGGCGTGCACCATCGTGCCCAGCCACCTTATAAATATTTTTTCATATAGATTTTATGATTTTTTATTATCTTCATAGTCATGTAAAGAAAATAGGGCATCCAGGTGTAGTGGCACACACCTGTAATCACAGCAGCTCTGGAGGCTGAGACAGGAGGATCACAAGTTCAAGGCCAGCCTCAACAACTTAGTGAGGTCCTGACCAACTTAGTGAGATCCTATCTCAAAAAGTAAAAGGGTGGAGGATGTACATCAGTGGTAAATTGCCCCTGGTTTAAATCCTCAACACCCCCTCCTTCCCTCCAAAAAATAGACCAAAGAAAGAAAGAAAGAAAAACACTGCAGAAATGTACCTGAACTTCTTTCTTTGGTCTATGTTGATTGACATCCAGTTTTTATAACCTATTTTCCCAGCTAATCAGTAGGATACATGCCTTGTGTTCCCAGTAAGACCAAGCTAAGAGCTTAGCCAGGTACTTTAGCACCTGCCTATAATCCTAGCAATTTGGAAGGCTGAGACAGGAGGATCGCAAGTTCAAAGCCAGCCTTAACAACTTAGCCTCAAGAAAAAAATAAAAAGGCCTGGGAATGTGGTTCAGTGGTTAAGGATCCCTGGGTTCATTCCCTGGTACCAAAGAAAAAGCTAAGAGCTGAGACTGGCCTGTCATCATAGATTCCTCTCCACATCAGCTTGGATTCATAATCTTCATTGGTTTAATTAGCTGCAAATCCAGTTATATCTTACAAAGAGAGATAATATTTTTTATATTAAAAATGTGCCAAATCTAGCTTAAAATGCTTTCTGATTATTTTGACATGTTTATTTGTTGAACCTATGCCATAATTTAGTCATTGCAGAATTTTTTTTTATTACATTTTTTTTTTTTTTTTTTTTTTTTTTTTTAGTTCTCGGCGGACACAACATCTTTGTTGGTATGTGGTGCTGAGGATCCAACCCGGGCCGCACGCATGCCAGGCGAGCGTGCTGCCGCTTGAGCCACATCCCCAGCCCCTTTATTACATTCTTAAGATCCTCATTATCTTACGTTTCCTACCCCGAGCAGAAATAATCATTATAAAACAGCTATTTTTCTGTATTTTAGTCTATACATCCTCAAATATGTTATTGCTAAAAATTATCATTAATGGGATTGTAATATTTAAACTATTTTATACCCTTCTTTTTCCTGCTAGGATTTCTCCATTCTCCATTTCTCCATTTATTTCTCTCTTTCTAAATATATATTTACAACTCAAGAAATATCTGAGGGAAGCAAGAGATTTACCTAATTTTTCCTACAACTGGCTCTTGGATTTTATTAATCAATTCTATTATTTTTCTATATTGTTTCTTCTAAGGTAATGACTTACTAATTGCTTCCTCTCTATTTTTTACTTGTTTTATACCCCATCTTGAGTCCAGGATTCAGAGGAAATATGTTAAAATATCTCATTGCCAATACTTCTTTTAGTTGTAACTTGAGTTTGCTATTGCTTTTGCTGTTTCATTCGTAAGATTATGATGGCTGCATCTTTAGTGCAGTGATTATCATTAGAAGGCTACCCTTTTGGTCCAATTAATGCTTTTTACCTTCAATTTAATTTTGTATGATTTTACTGTAGACCTCTGTTTATTTGTGCATGGTATAGCTTTTCTCATTGGTTGCTTTCAGCCTTTTTGAGTTACTTTATTTTAGCTCTTTAAAAAAATTTGCTCGTTGACCTAATCTTAGGGTTTTTCCTTTAATCTTTTCAATGTTTCTATGAAGTGTAGTATGTAGTGTCTGTTTCCCTTTTAAGAAATGTAAGTGGAGATAGATCAAAAAATGTGGTCAAAGTAATAGAATTTGTAAGTGTTAGAGCCAGAGTTTTTAAGCAGTGGGATTTGCCTGACTCCAAAGTACATGCTTTCTTTTCTCCCTATTTCCCCATTCCTGAATTCTTCATTTTTTTCTAGGTTTTTAAAAGTGCTAGTGATGTGATACAGGTTTTTCAAGATGTAATTATTAATAATAGCTTCTGAACTGTGCGTGGTGGCACTTGCTTATAACCCAGGAACTTGTGAGGCTAAGGCAGGAGAATTGTAAGTTCTAGGCCAGCCTGGGCAATTTAGTGAGACCCTGTCTCAACATAAAAAAATAAAAGGGCAGAGAATGTAGCTCAGTGTCCCTCGGTTCAGTCCCCAGTATTGCAAAAATAAATAAATAATAGCTACTGTTTATTTAGTAAAATTCGATGCTATGTACTGAGTATGGTACAGCTGTGCCCCTATTGCCTTATTTTACTTATTGCTGAATACAGTCCTCCCAAGAAACATGTGAGCAAATGAAGTGTTTTTCCATTTAATAGATGAGGAAACTAAGGTTCAATCAAGATGGTTAAGTAATTTGTCCAAGGACACAATTTTGAAATGGCCAAGCCAAAATTCAAAATTAGGTTTTAAAGCCAGGACCATTACACTTTGTGCTTACATGTTGCCTACTGGGTTATGCGCTACTTATCTCACTTCAGAAACTAATTAGTTAGTGATGAGTATGTCCAACTTTGTAAGGCTCTGTCATATCTTTTAAGAAAAAAATATCTGTCTTGTAATAGCCATTTGAAGGTTAACATGGCTTCTTCCTAAGCCCTCATTAGGAAATTATCAATAAATAAGATTCATTTTACTTAGTGATACCTGTGAATTCTCTGTTTTTTTTTAAACATGAAATGGTACTTTTCTTCAAGAGATGAAAATTCATCTTCAGCTCACATGCCTCTGTCTGATAAACAGTTTGTTCTTGTACTATTCTCCCTTTGTAATATTCTTCCAAGTTCAACCTCTTGACTTTGATTTCCTTTCTTGAAATTTGGCTTTTTTTTTTTTTTTTTTTTTAAAGAGAGAGTGAGAGAGGAGAGAGACAGAGAGAAATTTTTTAATATTTATTTTTTAGTTCTCGGCGGACACAACATCTTTGTTGGTATGTGGTGCTGAGGATCGAACCCGGGTCGCACGCATGCCAGGCGAGCGCGCTACCGCTCGAGCCACAACCCCAGCCCGAAATTTGGCTTTTATTCTGACTTTCTTTCTATATTTTTGCCTCTGTATACATCTAGTCTTCATCCTGTCTTAAGAAGCATGTCTCCAAAACTTATCTCTTCTACTTATAGCATGTAAAATTTTCAAATAATTTGATAAATTGACAGTCACCATATGGTTTGATCAAGTTATTGAATTGTTCTCTTTTAATGTTTTATATCTTTTGGATTTTAAGATGACCTATGTCTAATTTCCTCAGGAAATTTTGCCACAAAATGACAGAGTGTCCAGATTTAAAAAACATTTTGTCTGGTTAAAATGGGAAGCTTGATGAAATGCAAGAGCTTATTCCTTGATAATAATCTTGACTAGTTTTTTCATTGTTGTTAATTAAGTAAAACCCAGACTGGCTTTTCCAAACCAATGTCTTTATGTGCTAGGTGGCAGTGTTCACAGTTGACATCAGAAGGCTTCAGTTCGAATCTTTGACCCACAACTTAGTAACTTGGCCATTTCATGAAACCTCTTTTATGGTTTAAGGTCTTTGTGTGTAAGATGGGGATTATAAAACCAGATTCCTTGGCTGTTATGAGGACTAAACATGGTAATAATTATAAAGTATATAATAGAGTGTGAGGATACAAAGATAAATAACTAGCCGCACCCTCAAAAAGTTTATTCTTTAATAAGTAGAAATAGAAACAAATATGTCTAAACCCACAGTTTAAAGCATCAGTAGGTTGTGAAATCACTTTAATAAACACTAGTGCCAGAGCCAGGCCCAGCGGCCAGTAAGTACTGATTCATGACAGTTTTTACACATTTCGACTACCAGATGACTATCTAATTTTCTAAAACTAGATTATATTAATGTTTTTAAGGTTATAAAGTTTAAATTTCATCAGAAATTCATAAAGTTTAACTTTTTATCAAAATTTCTCATACCCATTTTTATTCAAAGGAAATAAGTCTATTAACTTTAGGTTTTTTAAAGTACATCATGAAGAGAATGTTTGTTTGTTTGTTTGTTTGTTTATTTATTTAGTATGGGGATTGAAACTAGGGACACTTTGCCACTGAGCTAATCTCCAGCCCTTTTTCTTTTTTGTGATAGGGTCTTGCTAAGTTGCTGAGGCTAGCCTTGAATGAAGTCCTCCTGGCTTAGCCTCCCGAGGCATTGGGATACTCTTTTATGCCTCTGATGGTCATTGAATCTAAAAATAGGCAGTGCTGGTTTATTATTACATTGCTTCTTTTTGAATATTGAATGTCCCTTTGTCAAACCATCATTTGAATGGGTTTTTAAAAAAAAATTTTAAATTTTTTCCCCAACAATCACTGTCAGTTCCATATTACTGTATTTATTCACTGCATGTTTAGCTTTTAACTTTGTCTTAGAGATTCCAATTCTACTAGTGCTTTTATTGACCATATAAGGTTAATTTTTTTTATACCGAATGCTCCTAACCACACATTTGATCTAAATCATTGGTTGTATTCTAATGAGAAATCTTGATAGAATTCCATGTATTCTATTTATAAAAGTTTGTCATTGACTCTATAACTTAAAAGCAGAATCACAGAGTCTCTTGAATTCAATGAGTTTGCTCATAAAAGTCTGCAGCTTCTTGTTGAGTTGATCATATGATTAGACTTGATATTTCTTTGAAATAATCTATAATATTTCTAAATATCTTCTTTGTTTCTAAAGACCTTTTGTCTTAAGGAAATTGATCTTTCATTCTTTAATATTCTTAACAATCACATGAATTTTATCTGTAGTAGTCTGAAAAAAGATTCCCCAAAGATATCCATATTCTGATCCCTTGAACCATTTATGGTAAAAAGCAGATATAGGTATGAAGTTAAATGTCTAGAGATGGGGAGATTATCCTGTGGGCCTTAAATGCAAGTCTTTAAGAGGGAAGCAGGAGGAAATGTGATATATCTAGAGAAGTCCATGTTAAGGGCGGAGCACAGAGATTGGAGATATGGTCCTTGAAGATTGGAGTGCCATAGCTGCAACCAAGGAATGCTGGCAACCATGAGGAGCAAGCTGTCCTCCATAAACTTGGTGACTTAAAACAACAGAGGTTTGGGCTAAGATATAGTTCAATTGGTAGAGTGCTTGCCTTGCATGCACAAGGCTCTGGGTTCAATCCCCAGCACCACAGGAAAACCCCAGAAATTTACCTGGGCACAGTGACACACATCTGTCATCCCAGTGAATCAAAAGACTGAGACAAGATTGAAGGTTTAAGGCCAGCCTCAGCAACTTAGCAAGACCTTGTCTCAAAAGCACCTATGGGTTCAATCCTCAGTGCAAAAAAAAAAAAAAAAAAAAAAAGAATTTTTTTTTTTTTTTTTAAAGAGAGAGAATTTTTTTTAATGTTTATTTTCTATTTTTCGTCGGACACAGCATCTTTGTTTGTATGTGGTGCTGAGTCTCGAACCCGGGCCGCACGCATGCCAGACGAGCGCGCTACTGCTTGAGCCACATCCCCAGCCCCAAGAATTATTCTTAATCCCAAGTCCAAAATCAGGAGACTGAAATTCAGGTGACAGTAGGGCTACACTCCAGAGGCTTGGAGCTACACAGCCCTGCTCACCCCTCAATTTCAGCCCAATGACATGACTTTGGGCTTTGGACTGTTTATTTCTATTTAGTCACCTAGTTTGTGATAATTTGTTACAGTAGCTGTAGCAAACTTATTAATCATACACATATCCAGTTGAATTTGGATCTCTCAATACCTGATTGTGGATCACAATTTATGTGGTATTGTGTACTCCGCTGTTAAGAAGTTCCTTTTTCTTTTGTTTTCTTTTTTTTTTTCTCCCCAGTAGGTAGTTCATCTCAGAGTTCTTGTATATTATGAGTTATATTGACAGTCTTTCTTATGTTTCTCTAGGCTGCCAAACTTTTTGATGAAGAAGGAAGGAAAAAATTCTTTACACAGGATATGAATAATATTCTTTTAGAGTAAGTATTTCTCTTTTTAGTACTAAAAAATCTTTAGAATTATTCATTTCAAAATATAGCTGGAGGGACTGGGGTTGTAGCTCAGTGGTAGATCACTTGCCTTGCATGCGTGGGGCACTGAGTTTGAATCTCAGCACCACATAAAACCACATATAAGTAAATAAATAAAGATATTGTTTCCATCTACAACTAAAAAAATATACTTAAAATAAATAAAAATACAGCTGGAGGGAGGCTGAGGCAGGAGGATCATAAGTTTGATTAGAATTCATACAAAATTTTATAGCCAAATGCAAAGTGTGGGTCAATAAAGAAATCCTGGTTGTAGGATAGGATGGAAGTAACATGAAAGTGACAGATTGGAAAGGGGAAGGTAAAGGCCGATATATAAATTATTGATACTGATTGCAGTACTGGAGATTGAAACTAGGGCACTCTACCTTTTATATTTTTTATTTTGAAAAAGGGTCTGGACAGGTTACTGAAGTTGGCCTGGAACTTGTGATCCTCCTGCCTCAGCCTCCAGAGTAGCATATATTATAGGTGTGTGCCCCCATGCCTATCGTAGATTATGTTTAGATCAGGTTTTATACTTAGCTAATTTTACAGGGTAAAATTATTTGATACGTTATGAACCTGCAGGTTCTGAGGTTGTGGTCAAATAAGCTATGCTTTTAAACTGTTGGCTCACATTTTAACCATTGATAACAAGAATGAAGTGTATAATTGACTTCAGGCAGAAGTAGGCGCAAAATGATCTGATGAAAGCAGCAAATCTAGCTCCTCAGATGAAAATAACATATGACGTTATAGTAGTGCACACCTGTAATCCCTGTCACTCTGGCAGCTAAGGCCAGAGAATTACAAGTTCCAGGCCAACCAATGTAACTTAGTAAGCTTATCTTAAATTAAGAAATAAAAAGGACTGGGAATGTAGCTTGGTGGTAGAGTGCCCCTGGGTTCATTCCTGAGTACTTCGGTGATAATGATAATGATAATCACAATGATAATGATAATGTATGCTTACTCTGATGGTTTATAACATCATATGGAAAGATTCAGGACAACAACATGAAATACTATGAATCTGTCTTTTAAATAAATACATGATGTAAACAGTTTCTTGTGAGATCTAAAGAAGGATCAATTGACTGATTAGTTCTAATTACTATTTGTAATTAATTGCAATATCTTTATCCTGTATTGTTTAAAAATGAACTCAGAAAATATGTAACCTGGTATGATGCTAGTATTTGTCAGAGGAGTTTCTTTTTTCTGTCCTTTATTTTAGCTAGGTTGATATGTTTGCCTGGAGACCGGCAAATGCTTTCTTTCTGAGTCTCTACCTTTTACCTACCTCCCTTTCAAACACCAGATAAACAGTGCTGCTGTTAGTCATCAGAGCTGTCCCAGATTCCATAATCAGGGGTCTGACTAGCTCTTCTTTTTCTTTCCACCTGAAAGCCCTAAGTGTAGTAGATCAGCTCTTGTGACTGAGACTGTTCTTTTTGTTTTACTCTTCTGTGAGACAGAACAAGTGTTTCTCCCCTGAGAGAATCAAGAGACTATCCTTGGGACATGTCATCTCAAATAAGCAGACTGTTGACATTCCACTGTTAGGCTTCTATTTTCAGTCCTCCCATGTCTATCAGGAAACAAATCTTGGAGTTTTGGGGAGCCACCTACTTTTTTTTCCACAGAAGGTGTGCTTCCATTTCTTTAAGCCCTTAGGTTCAGAGTTGAATTTCCCTTTAGTTACATTATTCTATTATTCTCTCTGGCCTCTCTTTGCACTTTCCTAAACAAACATGCCTTCTGTGGATCTCTCTCTCTCTCTCTCTCTCTCTCTCTCTCTCTCTCTCTCTCTCTCTCTTTTTGGGGGGGGTACTAGGGATTGAACCCAGGGGTGCTTTACCACCAGTTAAATTCCCAGCCCCTTTTATTTTTTTATTTTGATGTAAGTTCTCATTAAGTTACTTAGAGCCTCACTAAGTTGCTGAAGCTAGTCTTTTTTTTTTAATTTTTATGAATTTATTACTTAATGCATTCTGAAGCTAGTCTTGAACTTGTTCCTCATGCCTCGGCCTCCTGAGTTGCTGGGATTACAGATGCATGCCACTGTGCCCAGCCTGAGTTGCTCTTCAAGAGAGGCATACAGTGATTTCGGGGGTAGTTATCCCCATGAAATTGTCCAGGTATATTGGCTCTGCTTCACCATTGCTTACTTATGCCTGGGAGGAAAAGAGATCAGTTAGTTAGAATGGGGAACCCTTTTCCTTTTGCATAATTGAATTTGACCTGAATCTACAAATATACAACATGCTGACTTGATTTTCTTCTCTATTACCTGAAGCAGGAGTTGCTGATAAATCATGATACTCTTTGCCTGTGATCCTCATTCACCCTAAACATTATGTTTAACAAATTGCTCTAGGTTTATACCATCAGTCCTTTTGTACACTTAAAATGAAATCTATCTGCCATCTCTTTGTTAGATGTTCCTTTAAGGAGGAGACATCAATGAGTAGTGACTGGAATCTCAGTATAAAGGGTTTCTCTTGAGAGTCAGCTCTTCTTGTATCTTAGTTAACCTCTTTGGAAACCACTGACTTTTATACAGAGGTCCCTTACCTGGGATCTCTTAGTACTTGGAGTTTCTATTTTAATTTTCAGCTTCAAAGAACTTTCATTAACAGGACAAGGGTAGAATGCCTTCTATCCAGAGTCTAGACTTTTAGTGAGGATATAATCTCATGATGTTATCTGACCACATAATGCTATCTAACAAATGTCTATACACAGAACTCATGATCATAGTGGTTGTTTACCATGTGAACCTTTAATTTGACCCCCTGGTTCTTGTAGGTCTTAAACTTCTTCCATTTTTTATTTTCTATTTAGCTTTTCTAATACCAAGAATTTTCTACTACCAATTCCAAGGAGTATAATTTTTCACATCTCATTTTAAATGAAATTACAATTTGTCTATGGATATACTTTATATGATATGGTTTCTTTTCTTCCCAAAAAACTATTAATTTAATCCTTGGGTACATCTTACATTTGTGAAAAGTACTTCAAAGTCTGTCTTTATCTTCTCTTATGATAGAATGTAATGATTTGGACATAGTTTTTGCCAAGAGCCCCAATTTAAAAAAAAAAAATTTATTTTTTAGTTGTAGGTGGACACAGTATAGTTCATTTTTATGTGGTACTGAGGATTAAATCCAGTGTCTCATGCCTGCTAGGTGAGCGCTCTACCAGTGAGCCACAGCCCCATCCCCAAGATCTCAAATTTGATCATGGTCTTCAAATTTATCTGTTCTTATCTTTATTCAGTGATAGTTGCTAGGTAATAATGTCTTCCATCTTGAAAGAGACCTCTGCTATTGGTAGGTTTGTCCACCCAGAATAGAACTTTTGCAGCAAACTTCCTCCTCGTCCTCGTCCTCATCCTCCTGCTGCTGCTTCTTCTGCTGCTGCTGCTCCTCTACCTCCTCCTCATCCTTCTCCTCCTCTTTTTCTTCCTCCTCCTTCTCGTTCTCCTCTTCTACTCTCTTAGCTGATGTATTAAGTAGAAGTAGAAACTGGAAAATTATAATAAGTTGAACAAACTATTAAATATGTATCTTATAATACCACAAAAAGGGAAACAAAGACAGATAAAGTATTTCATGTCTATAGCTGGGGGAGGGTATTTTTTTCTGAATCTCTACTTTTTTCAACTTCCTTAAAAAAAAATATTCTAGGAATTAAATGAAACTGTGTCACTGGCTGCTATAGTGATTACCAGGGTGTGGAGGGCTGGCATAATATCTCTTTGAAGAAATGAACTTTTGGTTAACCCAAAAATACTTGATGCCTGTCATCAAAAAAGTATTGCCAGGGCTGGGGCTGTAGCTCAATGGCAGAGCACTTGCCTAACATGTGTGAGGCACTCTGTTTAATCCTTAACACCACATAAAAGTAAGTAAAATAAAGGCATTCTGCCCATCTACAACTATAAAACATTAAAAAAAAAAATGTTGCCAGCTTGTTGTGGTCATATAAACTTTACTCTGAAGTTAGACTCACAGACTGTTTTCTGTAGTTTTACTGTTTATTGGAAAGGGAGGTAAATTCTATGAAAAATATTGTCTGGGAAATCATGGGAGTATAAATTGAGAACAACAATCAGCCTTTGCCACCTAAAAAAATTCCATACTGTTTGTTGTTTTTATGATCAGCATTGAGTTACAGCTACAAGAATTAGGCCCTGTTATTCGTAGTGGTGTCTACTCCCATCTTGAAGCATTTGTGCCATGCAATAAAGAAACACTGGTAAAACGGCTAAAGAAGTTACACCTCAATGTCCAGGTAAGAGGAACAATAATAATATCTGCCTTTGAGGTTTCATAACCTACAAAATGAGAATTATTTCTAGTTAGGGTCTTTGTACATTAATTGCTTTATATCAGATTGAACATATTGAACATATTTAATAATCATTGCAAGATATTGAAGGTATTTATGGATTCCCTGATAAATAGTTACTTCTTCAATAATTGATAGGTCTCTATGAGAATGTTTCCTAAGGCTGGTCAGTGTATAGAAAGCAAGATCTGATAAGCATAGGATTCTTTATACACGTAAATTGAGAGACATAAATTCTTTCTCAATTCAAAGCAAATTAATGAATGAATTTAATTATAATATCTCAGATTTTGTGCCTTTACCTGGCTCTTTCAAACATTGGCAGTTGGAGGGAGCTTGCTGTCATAATTGAAATGGCAGAAATGGGTACGGGGCAGGGGCAGGAATTAGAAGTAGAAAAACAAGTTTTCTATCACATAGTTTGAATCCTTGAACATTATATTGTTCAGTTTTTTAATTTTTTGAGCTTCATATAAGTTGTACTATCTGTTTTCTTCTGCAGCTCACTGTTTAACACTCAACATTATGTGCTTCAGATTTATGTATGTGTACATACAATGGAAATCTATTCATTTTTTACTGCATGCAATTAGAACACTGTATATAGTGTTCTATTGTATGAATATATCCCAGTTAATTTCAGGTAGATGGTCTCAGCTAAATAATTCTTCAAAAATAATCATCCAGGAACCATGATATTGAATGTTGACATTTAAAAATGGGATATTATAGCAAAATGGGTTGTTATAGCAGATAGTCATGTGCTTCGTAATTATTAATTGATATATATGGGATAGGTTAAAATGATTATTAGTAATAAATTTGTATTCTAAAAAGTCATCTCTACCAAAAAGCACCTTTTATAAACAGTTGTTTTAGTGCTGTGGATGTACCTCATAGTAGAGTAGTTGCCTAGCATGTATTAAGCCCTGGGTTCAATCCCCCAGCACTGCAAAAAGATTAAAAAAAAAAAAAACCAAAAAATTCCATTGTTTTACTGAAGTTGAAAACTAAGTCTTAAAATATTTCTGCACCTATGATAGTGATAAAAATATGTTTTAAATAGTTACCTATGTTATTTTGCAAGATTGAAAATAATAAGTTGGTTGATTAGAGCTATTAGATTAAAAACCTACTTGTTTTCCTTTTTACCCAGAACACATATGGATAAGAGTCTCCCAGTTTCCTCTTTCACTTTGGCCTTGAGCTTGCATTTCTGCTTACAGCATAAGACACAATTACTAACAATAACCAAGAGAACAGGATGCCAACATCCTGTTGGTAACTACTCAAACAAGATCATGCAGATAGGGCTGGGGCTGTAGCTCAGTGGTAGAGCACCTGCCTCGCACGTGTGAGGCACTGGGTTCAATCCTTAGCACCACATAAAAATAAATAAATATATTTTGTCTATCTACAACTAAAAAAAAAAAAAAAAAATCCTGCGGATCATATATTCCAGTATTCCAGAGAACTGTCTTCTTTTTGGAGTGCTTTCCCATTGTAATGGGGACTGTCTAGTAATCTGCACAATGTAGATTTCATCATTTGTATTATAAAGTATATATAATTTAAAACATGTTTTGTTTTTTTTTTGTTTTGTTTTGTTTTTGTTTTTTGTACCAGGGATTGAACCCAGGGACATTTTGTATTTCATGTAGAGACAGGGTCTTGCTGAGGCTGGCTTTGAACCTCATAATCCTCTGCCTTAGCCTCCTGAATCACTGGGATTATAGGTGTTGTACCACCACACCCAACAACATGGGGCTTTTTAAGAATGTAAAGAAATACTACTAATAGTTTTGTAAGGGCAACAAGTAAAAGCTGGGACTCTCCTTGGCAAACTGGGAAATTTTTCATTCTAATTTTATATCCAGTGTTAATTAATAAAAGCCAGTGCTATTGAAGAAATGTCCATATTTAGATATGCTAACATTTCAAATCTGTAATCAATACTTGAAACATAAATTTCACCTTTTAAGAATCTGTTCATTGAATAAATTTTGTTAAGATATTTGAAAAACTTTCAGTATGTTTTTTTCTCAGGATGATCGTTTAAGAGAACCTCTGCAAAAACTGAAACTGGCTGTTAGCAATGTTATGCCTGAACAGCTATTTAAATACCAGGAGGATTGCCAGGCTCGTAGTCAAGCCAAGTGTGCCAAGTATGTACCCCTTCTGTTTCGACAGGCTTTCCCATTTGAGAAACACTTTTAGCTGTTAGGGGTTGGTCTTGACAGGACTTCATCATCAAGTACAAATCCACATACACCACTGAATGATAAATTGAATATTTTCTAAATGATATGTTGCTACCTCAACTGCTTTGTGTCAAAGGCAAAAGACTTTGTTGATTTACTTTATGTTTGTGATCAAATCCAGAGCTAAGGGCTGGGGTTATGGCTCAGCACTAGAGTGCTTGCCTAGCATGTGCAAGGCCCTGGGTTCAATCCTCAGCATCACATGAAAATAAATAAAATAAAGGTATTGTGTCCAACTACAATTAAAAAAATATTTTAAAAAAATCAAGAGCTAAAACTGTTCAGACATTGTATTTACTGACTAATTCGACTAGCTGGTGCTGGACACAAATATTTTCTGACCTAAAAGATAAGTATGCCTTTATATTATAGTTTGGATACTTTCATTTGCCAAGCACTTTATAGCTTACTCAAAGTATTATGTAAAAAGGTAGATTCCCTATTTAGTCTGTTATTTGAGTAAAAGTTCAATTAAGCAATTCTGGAAGTGTTTATGGGACATATTGTAGGGTTAAAACTTTGCTTCTTAAAAGGTTTTTCAATTTTTAGGTTGCAAACAGATGAAGAACGAGAAAAGAATGGATCTGAGGAAGATGATGATGAGAAACCAGGGAAGCGTGTCATAGGACCAAGAAAGAAATTCCACTGGGATGACACAATTAGGTAGAATTTAGCCAGTCTTTGCTCTTAACCAAATATACAGTGGGAGAAGTAAGGTTGCTCATAAAAGGAATCTATAATAGGGAAAGGGACTGTAACTTAGGGGTGAAGCACTTGTCTAGCATGTGTTAGACCCTGAGTTGAATCCCCAACACCATGAGAAAAATGTAGTAAATGAAAGACTAGATTGAAAACAATCAAAGGGGAGTATGTAGAAAAAATATATTCAGGAGACCATTACTCTGGCCCTAATATCCTTATATTGTTTTGTTTTGTTTTTAAAGATAGGAGAGAGAGAGAGAGAATTTTAATATTTTATTTTTTTTAGTTTTCAGCGGACACGACATCTTTCTTTGTATGTGGTGCTAAGGATCGAACCCGGGCCGCATGCATGCCAGGCGAGCACGCTACCGCTTGAGCCACATCCCCAGCCCTCCTTATATTGTTATCACTTTCATTTTCTTTTTTTTTTTAATATTTATTTTTTAGCTGTAGGTGGACACAATATCTTCATTTTATTTTTTATGTGGTGCTGAGGATCGAACCCAGTGCCTCACGCATGGTAGGCGGGCGTTCTACCTCTGAGCCCCAGCCCCAGCCCCACTTTCATTTTTATGTAATACTTTTTATAACATAAACTAAGAATGGAATGAGTTGCACTGGATTCAGAAGTTGAAGTACTCAATATACTTACATAAATCAACCATCTTTCTTGCCAGTATTTCTATACCCCACAGAGACAACTCTTCTACCTATCTTTGGTACCTGTCAAAGGAAATTGTTTCATTTTGGGGTTAGACTAGAGCAATGAATGACAAATTTTAAAAAACATCTTCTTGTTAATTATCTGAATTCTTCAGATAATATTCTTGTTACAACTGTGTGCTTTAAAAAAAAAAAAAAAGTCTGTTGTTAGTACCTTGGAAGAATACTCCAGAAATAGTAGTGGAGAACTCAAGAATGACTGTATTATAACTTACTTGGAAGGAACAGAGAATGATAGGATGTGGACATCAAGTGACTTATATTGGACTGTGAATAGGAAGAAGGTTTAGGAATACCTGAACAAATCAGTTAATTTATTTTGCTTTCTTTTCCATTTTTTGTATTTATGAGTGATACTTGTTTAAAAACAAACAAACCTATGTCAAGTGAGCCTAAAGGAGTTCTTTCTCTCTCTTTTTTGTACCAGGGATTGAACCCAAAGGTGCTTAACCACTGAGCCACATCCCCAGCCATTTTTTTATATTTTACTTAGAGACAGGGTCTCACTAAGTTGTTTAAGGCCTCACTAAGTTACTGAGGTTGGCTTTGAACTTGCAATCTTCCTGCCTCAGCCTCCCGAGCTGCTGGAATTAAACCTGTGCACCACCATGCCTGGCAAAGGAGTTCTTTCGATAAAGATAATTCTGTTTCAAACTTAAAATTTTCTATTGTTTCATAGTCAGATTTATATGTAATAATATTTTTATCTATTTAGAACTTTATTATGTAACCTCGTCGAGATCAAATTGGGATGCTATGAGTTGGAGCCAAATAAAAGCCAGTCTGCTGAAGATTATCTTAAATCCTTCATGGAAACAGAGGTGAAGCCCTTGTGGCCTAAGGGCTGGATGCAGGCGAGGTAAGAGATTGACCTCCTGAATTCTGATTTACTCTCTTACTTTGTTATTAAAGTAAGAGAGTAACACATGACATTGGTTTTGCTAAGAACTTAATGTGTTCAACCTCTTTATAGTATATCTCAGATAGCCTCTCCTTTGAAATTTTCAAGCCCTTAAAATCCAAAACAGTCCTGTGGGCATATAAAGATATGGATATCAAGGTGATTTTTTAAATTATCATGTTTTTTGTTTTTTTTTGTACCAGAATTTGCTAGTGGAAGAAAAGGGGGGAGAACAATGGTTATTATAAACTTCAGGAGGGGAACTATCAAATACAGGAATTAGAGCAAAGGAAAAAATAGGCAACCGTTGGGTCTTGGAAAATAGTGAAGTGTCTTGAGAAACTTAAGAATAGCCCTATTTAAAGTCTAAAGAGTTTTAAGAGTATGAAACTTCATAAGCTACATTACCTACCCCACCATTTCAAATTGTGTTCCATTTATTAAAAATATTAAACAAGTAGAGGTGATAAAACTCCATAATTGAGCACACTAATACCAGTATCTTTATTTGGTAAACATGCAAATGATAACCTATTGTAAGTCAAATGATTTTGTAGGAAAAATAAAGCAATTATGTTATTATCTGCTATAAAAAAATAATAATTGGGGCTGGGGATGTGGCTCAAGCGGTAGCGCGCTTGCCTGGCATGCGTGCGGCCCAGGTTCGATCCTCAGCACCATATACCAACAAAGATGTTGTGTCCGCCGAGAATTAGAAAATAAATATTAAAATTTCTCTCTCTCTCTCTCCTCTCTCACTCTCTTTAAAATAATAATAATAATAATTGTATCCTTTTAATTTTTCCAGAATGCTTTTTAAGGAAAGCCGGAGTGTACATAATCATCTTACTTCTGCTCCGTGAGTAAATGCAGACTCCAGATTTCTTGATTTATCTTTATTCTTGTAGCTTTAGTAAGGAGATGTACCATTTATTAAATGCTAGTTGAAATACGATTTATTTAATCAATTTCCATTTATCACCATCTTCTTAAAAATAAATCATTGGTCTGTTTCCTGTTTAGACCTCAGAGTCTATTAAAATAGTTCTCAGGCTGTTCTTCAAAACCTCCTGAATCTAGAATGTGACACAGACTGCCTGGGATTCTTGTATAGAAAATGATGAAAATATACAAGCTCAAGGGTTTCCCTTTGTTCCTAGGATTCTATCTTGTCGTCTTATTGTTCTTTTTTTTCTACCTCTTATTAACCATCTATATAGGTAACCTATGGCCTTCTGCCCCTAGCTTACCAGGACAGTTCCATATACAAAAGTACCCTGCTTGGGCTGGGGATGTGGCTCAAGTGGTAGCGCGCTCGCCTGGCATGCGTGCGGCCTGGGTTCGATCCTCAGCACCACATACAAACAAAGATGTTGTGTCTGCCGAAAACTAAAAAATAAATATTAAAATTCTCTTTCCCCCCGCTCAATCTATCTCTCTCTCTCTCTTAAATACCCTGCTTTACCCTGAAGAGTGTTTTATTCTACAAAATTAACCTACTCTTAGTGTTCTTCTTTCTGTTCAAAACTGGATGTTTCCTTAATGAAATGATGTGTATGAGCACACATATGCTGGAGGTTCAAACCCAGGGCCTTGCACATGCTAGGCAAGTGCCCTACCCCAGCCTAGTGAAAGGGTTAGTAAAGATCTCTTATCCTCCTTACATTCAATAAAAGGGAACATTGTATATTGTTGCTGTTCGGATGAATATTGGTCGACTCCATAATTTTTTGTACCTACAAATTAAGGCTACTTTTCTGTAGCCTGCAAGTGTAGTCTTAAAGAGTTACTAAAATTTAAAATTAGCAAGTTATTAAGAATTATTGAGCACGCTATTCAATATTCTGCTAAGATGTCTGATTGACATTGTTTGAACAACATTATAAAATTCTTTCCTTTATATTGTTATAACAGATGAAAGTTTTTAGGAAGAACACTTGTATACCATCAGGGATCTATATTGAGTTGTTGTAGTTTTAAGTTCTTATTATTCTTGGGGTGTTTTGTTGTTGTTATTTGTTTGTGTTTATGTTGATATGAGTTCTAGCTTTGTTCCCAGACTGGTCTTGAACTCCTGGGTTCAGGTGACCCTCCCATCTCAGCCTACCATGTATTAACGATAAGCATGCATCACCCAGCTTTCCCCTTGCTTCTGTTTTTTGGGGGTACATTGCAGTTTACTTTGTTGCAAGAACTTAAATCTATAAGTAAATAAACACAGAGAGATAAATTTGTGTCGATAATATATACGGCCTTTAGTTTCTCTATAGTTCTAAAACCACATGCATTACAATTCAGGTACAAATTCAGCAATGTAGCAGGATACAAAATTAACACCGATAAATAGTTGTGTTCTTATATACCAATAATGAATCGGCTGAAAGAGAAGTTAGGAAAACTATCCCATTCACAATAGCCTCAACAAAAATAAAATACTTGGGAACCAATCTGACAAAAGAGGTAAAAGACTTCTACAATGAAAATACAGAACACTAAAGAAATAAATAGAAGGGGCTGGGGATGTGGCTCAAGCAGTAGCGCGCTCGCCTGGCATGCGTGCGGCCCGGGTTCGATCCTCAGCACCGCATATCAACAAAGATGTTGTGTCCGCTGAGAACTAAAAAATAAATATTAAAAATTCTCTCTCTCTCTCTCTCTCTCTCTCTCTCTCTCTCTCTCTCTCTTAAAAAAAAAAAAAGAAATAAATAGAAGAAAACCTTAGAAGATGGAAAGGTCTCCTATGTTCTTGGACAGGCAGAATTAATATTGGAAAAATGACCATACTACCAAAGGCACTATTCAAATTTAATGCAATTCCCAATAAAATTCCAATGATGTTCTTCATAAAAATAGAAAAAGCAGGGCTGGGGCAATAGCTCAGTGACAGAACACTTACCTAGCATGTGTGAGGCACTAGGTTCAATCCTTAGCACCAAATAAAAATAAGAAAATAAAATAAAGGAATTCTGTCCATCTACAGCTACAAAAAAGAATTTTAAAATGTAGAAAAAGTGGTCATGAAATTTATTTGGAAAAATAAGAGGCTCAGAAAGAATAGCCATAGCAATCCTTAGTCAGAAAAGCCAAACAGGAGGCGTCACAATACCAGACCTTAAATTATACTACAGAGCTGGTATTGGTAAAAACAGGCATGGTTTTGTCATCAAAATAGACATGAAAACCAATGATCTAGAATAGAAGAAACCCAAATAAATACAGCTATCTCATACTAGACAAAGGCACCAAGAACATACATTGGAAAAAAGATAGCCCCTTCAACAAATAGTGCTTGCAAAACTGGAAATCTATGTGTAGTAGAATGAAATTTAACCCCTCTCTCACCCTGCACAAAATTCAAAGTATATTAAAGACTTAGGAATTAGACCAGAAACTCTGCACATACTAGAAGAAAATGTAGGGCGAACATTCCATCATGTCAGCTTAGGAACCAACTTCCTCAGTAAGACTCCTGAAATGCAAGATGTACAATCAAAAATGGAATGTATCAAAATAGAGTCTAGTGTCATGTACAACTAAAATAAGAACAAATTTTTTAAATCAATAAATGGGATGGTATCAAACTAAAAAGCTATTTCACAGCAAAGGAAACAATCAAGAGTATGAAAAAAGAACCTAGAGAATGGGAGAAAATCTTTGCCACACACACCTCCAATAAGATATTAATTTCCAAGATACACAAAGAACTAAAAAAGCTTAGCACCAAAATACTCCAAATAACCCAATCAATAAATGGACAAAGAAATTAAACAGATACTTCTCAAAAAAATACAGTCCACAAGTATATGAAAAAATGTTCAATATCTCCAGCAATCAGAGAAATGCAAATTAAAACTACACTGATATGTCAGCTCACACCAACCCGAATGACAATTATCAAGAGTACAAGTGACAGGGTTGGGGCTAGGGCTCAGAGGCAGAGTGCTTGCCTGACACTGGGTTTGATCCTCAGCACCACATAAAATACAATGAAGTTATTGTGTCCACGTATAATTAAAAAAATAAATGTTAAAAAAAATCTTAAAAAAAAAAGAATACAAGTGACAATAAATGTTGGTGAGGATGTGGAGAAGAGAGAATACTGATACATTGGTGGGAGTGCAAATTTATGCAAGCACTCTGTAAAACAGTGTGGAGATTCCTCAAAAAACTTAGAGATGGGGGCTGGGATTGTGGCTCAGAGGTAGAACGTTTGCCTACCATGCATGAGGGACTGGGTTCAATCCTCAGCACCACATAAAAATAAAATAAAGATATAAAAAATAATAAAAAATATTGTGGTCCACCTATAACTAAAAATATATATATATTTTAAAAAAACTTAGAAATGGAACCACCATGAGATCCAGTTATCTCACTCCTTGGCATATATCCAAAGGATTTAAAATCAGCATATACTACAGTGACACAGCCACATCAATGTTTCTAGGAACACAATTCATAATAGCTAAGCTATGGAAGCAATGTAGATGCCCACTAACAGATGAATCCATAAAGAAATTGTGGCATATCAGTGGAATATTATTCAACCATATGGAAGATGTAAATTGATGGATCTGGATACTATCATGCTAAGTAAAATTTGTAAATCCCCCAAAAAAGAAATATGTGGATCTTAACACACACAAAGGTGGTTGGGGAGGGAAAGAAGTTGATTAGACAAATGGGAATGAAGGGAAGGAGTGGGTATAGGAATAGGAAAGGCTTTGGAATGAATCTGACATAACTTTCCTATGTACATATATAATTACATCACAGTGAATCTCTCTGTCGTGTACATCCACAAGACTGGACTCCCAATTAGAATAAGATATACTCCATGCTTGTATAAATATATCAAAATAGATTCGACTGTCATGTGTAACTAAAAAGAACTAAAACAAAAAAAAAAAGGAACACCCCTAAACAAAAAAACAAATACAAACTGACTCATGTTTTAATTCTAAAGGTGTTTATGTAGGTTCTCTCCCTCAGTTTTTGTTTTTGTATTTGTTTTAAGTTGAGTTCCAGGCTGTCCTGGGACTCCTGAGCTCAAATAATTCTCCTGCCTCAGCCTTCTGAGTAGCTAGAACTGCAAGCACACAGCACTGTGCCCACCATTTCCCTTCACTAGGTTAAAATAGCTTCATTATCATTGCTAGTTTTGTGTTTTGTTTGATTTTGTACAAGAAAGCAGGATTCTGTAAGATAAGTAAAAAGGAAGACTTTTGCTCTCATGGCCTTCACCAAAAAAACTTTGAAAATTACCATTGTCTTTATGAAACTAAAGATTCACAGTTTAAATCAAGATGTGTGTTAGTCTAATTGATGACATTTTACCGTAATGAAATAAAAACACTCAGATGGGATGAAGTATTTAAGTTTGTCACTCATTTAATTATTCAAAAACATTTGAGTTTTTTCTTCTGTGGAACCCATAAGATTGTTTTATAATTTTTAAACTTTTCATGCAGTTCCAAAGGTTCCATAGTATTTATCCTGCTCTTTTTTGTTGTTGTTTTTACATTTTTTATTTGAATGTTTACATTTAAAAAAATAACTTTATAGGAAAATGTAAGTTTTTTTTTTTTTTTAAGTAAAATGCAATTTACAGTTCCTTATCATGGTCCAATTTTAGTGTGAAGTTTCTTGAAGCTGTTTTCCTACGAATAACTGTAAATTCTTAGTAGTTCTTTGAAGTAAGTTTCCTAGGCAGCTTTGTTAAACTGTTTTAACTTATATTTTATATATTTATATTTGTTTCTTTAACTTTATCATCTACATTTCATATTTTACTAATTGGCATTTTCTTGTGTTTAATCTGAATTGGGAAAAGTGTTGCTGAATATTCTGATAGACCAAGTATTTATATTTTTTTTTAACTTCATCCAAAGAGCTTTCCAAATATTGGGAGAAATTTGCTTAATTATAAGATTCATATGTGTTCCTTTCCTAGAGAGTGATACAACTACTACTGAAAGGCCTCTGTTTTAATCTTTTAGGGCAAAGAAAAAGGTGATTCCTGCACCCAAACCCAAAGTAAAGGTGAGTATCATAGTCATAATTACTGAATGTTGGAATACATTTTTAAGATGTAAAATATGTATGGCGTTTAATGAAGATCATCAATGAAATAGCCTTTAGTTGTTTCTTTTCTCTCTTTTTTTTTTTTTTTTTGTAGATGGACACAATACCTTTATTTTAGTCATTTATTTGTGGTGCTAAGGAACCTCACATGGGCTAAGTAAGCACTCTACCACTGAGCTCCAATCCCAGCCTGGTTATTTTCAACTTTGTAAAAATCTTATAACCTTTGTATTTGGGAAAACAGATGACCATGTAGTAGTAGGAATTTACGTGTACTAATTAAATCGTAAAGCTTAACAATTCTTAGAAATACTGAATAAAATACTTCTTTTAAATATCTTTCAATTTGGATGTGGTAGCCCATGTCTGTCATCCAGTCAACTTGGAAGACTAAGGCAGGAAGATCGCGCATTTTAGAACAGCCAAAGAAACTTACTGAGACCCTGTTTCAAAATAAAAAATAAAAAGAGCTGGGATTGCGGCTCAGTGATAGAGTGCCCAATGATTCCCACCAAAAAAAAAAAAAAAAAAAGATGAGGTTGCAAATATATAAGAGAAATTCCGAAGTCAAAAGGAAAGGAGGAGCAGCTGGGCATAGTGGCATATGTCTATAATCCCAGCAACTCAGGAGGCTAAAGCAGTAGGATTGTAAATTTGAGGCTAGTCTCAGCATTTTAGCAAGACCTTATTAAAAGAAAAAAACAGGTTAGGAGTATAGCTCAGTGATTAAGCCTCAGGGGTTAATATCCAGTACCAAAAAACAAAAACAAACCAACAACAGCAGCAACAAAACCTACAGATAAGGAGCTGCTGCCGTTATCATCTATCCCTGAGATCTTGGTTGCCTTCTGAACTTCTACCTATCACCTATGGTTTCTTTCTGTTTCTTCTCAGAATATAGCAGATGGGGTTTTCTCAGGCTTGAACAGATCAGAAGTTAGAATGAGACCTGCCTAAAGCTGGGCCCTCAAGATAGCATCTTTAGGTTTTTTTTAAAAAAAAGAAAAAAAAATCAGAAGAAAAATTTACAATTAACAGAAATTAGAAACATTTTCTATCTTAGCTTGGATTCAAGAATGGGGGTAGGTGGAGTCTTTAAAAATTTTTCCTGGTTTAGGAGTTTGTTTTATATGACCCGCATAATCTGGGAAAACTCTAAGCTGACAGAATAGCTAAAATTATATGGTTAGTAATAACCCAGGGCAACTGGCAAAAGCAAAAATTCTCTCTGGTATAATGTGCTTTCATCCTAGGCCCTCAGAGGCTTACTTCTTGTAAATTATGTCAAACATGAGCGGAGGTGGCACTTCACCAGAGAGCATGAGCTGGGCTTTGGAGAGGCCCTGGTGCCGTCCCCAACACCACCAAAAAAAGCTTGGGAGGCTAAGGCAGGAGGATCAGGAGTTCAAAAGAGCCTCAGCAAAAGTGAAGCGCTAGGGGGTTGGGCTCTGTGGTAGAGCGCTTGCCTAGCATGTGTGAGGCCCTGGTTCAATCCCCAGCGCCACACAAAAAAACCATAAATAAACAAAATAAAGGTATCCATTTACAATTAAAAATATATTTTTTTAAATGAGTGCTAAGCAACTCAGTAAGACTCTGTCTCAAAATACAAAATAGGGCTGGGGATATGGTTCTGTGGTCGAGTATTCTTGCCTTCAATCCCCAGTACTGGCTCCACCCCACCCCACCCCCCAAAATACAGCCATTTGAAATTTAAATACCCTGGGTTTTCTATATATACTTTATCTCTGAATAGATGAGTTTATTTGTAAGGTGATGGCCAGACAGAAGGTCAGCCTGTGGCCTTAATAATGTTGATCTTATCTTTCTTTTAATTTCTTATGAGGAGGGCTGGGGTTGTGGCTCAGAGGTAGAGCACTCACCTACGATGCGTGGGGCACTGAGTTCGATCCTCAGAACCACATAAAAATAAAATAGAGATGTTGTGTCCACCTATAGCTGAAAAATAAATATTTTTTAAAAATTCTTTTTGGGGCTTAATAATGTTTAATGATTTTTAACCTAATTTCTTATTGTTTTGACACATACCTTTGTTTTATTAGAATACTAATCTTAATGCCCTATATAAAGGTTTGTTTAAATTTTGATAACATCAATTGAAATATTATTATGAAATAATAGGGTAAGAAACTGATCAGACTTCTAATAAAGATGTGTTAGAATAATATGAGGAAATTATTGGAGGGAGGGCTAATTGGTTTTGCTTTCTCTATGATGAAATTATTTTTTTCATTTTCCCGAAGTGAAAAGGCTATTGCTAGTTTAGATGTTTCCTACTGCACCCCTATCCCAGGGACTTCTTTTTCCCTGCAGCACTGGGGAAGGCACCAGGGCCTCACACATGCCAGGCGAGCACTTTACCTCTGAGCTACATCCCATCCCCTTCATACCTTTTTTAGTTATAAAGGTAATTTAAGGAAATACTTGCAGGAGAAAAAGTGTACCAGAAATTTCTTCTAAGAGGGGAAAACAAAAGTAAAAAACTTTCTGGTCCACATCTGCCTTCTCTTTTCTTATGGATCTTTCTTCCTTATTTCTTTCCATCCACCCTAACAATCCTTCATTTATTCAAAGTGGAATAACGTATGTTTTGACTCGGGCATCCTGAACACTTTTCTCTTGCCAATATAAGTCTACACAGTATTCTGTTAGTTAATGAGGTTTGATGTTTTTATAAAACTATTAATTTTTGAGGAGTTATTTAAAACAGTAAATTTTTACTGGTAACACATTAAATCTTATTCTGATACAAAATTCCCCCACCTCAATTCTATATTCTTTATAATGAGGGAATTTAGAACTGGGAAGATAGCTCAATGATAGAGCTAGCATTTGTGAGGCTCTAGATTCAGTCCCCAGCACCATAAGGGGGAAAAGAAGCAGCAGCAGCTAAAATGATGGAATTTTCACTAATCACTTAATTAGATGACTATCTTATGCACTTGACCCATTCACCTCAGCAGATACTTGTGATCTTGTGCAGCACTTCTGATAAGCAGTAAGGTTTTTAGTTGTGGGTCTTAGAATAAAAGTTTAGGGGAAAAAAAATGCTAAGGAAATTAGAGTATAACAGCATTCTTAACAGCTTACTTACTGTAATACCTTAGGAGGTGATAGGAAAGACCCTTCCTCTCCATTCTTTCCCCACTATGCTTAAGGTAAGTGCTATGGTTGTATTAATCACTAATACTTGTTATATACTCTGGGTTGGAGTTTGGGTTTGTTTCTTTTTAAGAAACTGAAGAGACTTTGAAATGACTTATGTAATAATTTAGTCTTATTATTAAGAAAGTTAATTTTTTGAGAAATTAGTATCCTCTTGGGCATTCAGAGTTATAACTTCTAATATACCCTTCTTTTCTTACTTTCTCTCTTTATTTTTATGTGGTGCTGAGAATCAAACCCAGTGCCTCACACATGCTAGGCAAGCGCTCTACCATTGAGCCACAACCCCAGCCCCATCCATATACCCTTATTTTCTTAGCATAGGTCTTTGCTCATAGTGGAACCCAGTAAATATATGTTGAAAAAATTACAACGTATAATCACTTGTACCAGATGACTAGAAAACATGATTTTAATATGCTCAAAAAATTCATCTTTTTTGTCAATTTGATGTGCCATTTTCCTTATGTACTGTCTGTGAATAGCTGTGGCAAAGGGTATAGAGTCAGAGGATCAGCATTCTTGCAAACCTTACTAGACAAGAAGAATAGTCTTGGACTGGGGATATAGCTCAGTTGGTAGAGTGCTTGCCTCACATGCACAAGACCCTGGGTTCAATCCCCAACACCACAAAAAAAAAAAAAAAAAGAAAAAAGAAAGAAGGGTCATGTCTTAATACAAAGGCACAGTTTTCTCCTGGAGAATAAAAAGAGAAAAATCTCTAAGCAGATGGATTTGGAGTAGGATTTGAAGATCTGATACAGATGGGCTATAGAAATTGAGCTCCTCAGTCACTGCTATGTATTAGTCTTTTGACCTCATTTTTAGCTGTTGTCTTAGAATGGCTGTCAAGGGTATGGCAGTGCAGTGTATTAGATACTTTGTCTAGTGAGGACAGCTCAGTCAGGAGCTCTGTTCTCTTGAAAATTATTTTTATTTTGGCAGTCTGTCAAGATTTTCCAATAGAAAAACTATTTTTAGTCATCATGATAGTTTCTTGGTCCTTTAAAAACTGACTTTCTAATTTTTTAAAAACTGTTTGTATTTTTTTCTATATAATGCTGCTTATGTTAGGAGTGTAGCCCAAAAAAGGACCAGAAAGCTCCTGCATCCTTGGTGGCTTCAGCCAGTGGTCCTTCCACAAGCTCCAGCACTTCTGTTGTTGCCTCAGCCAGCTCCAGCTCAACACCAGCCCAGGAAACCATCTGCCTCGACGACTCCCTAGACGAAGACCTTTCTTACCACTCACCTTCACTAGATCTTGTTTCTGAAGCTTTAGCTGTCATCAACAATGGGAATAAGGGCCCTACAGTTGGTCCAAGAATAAACATGCCAACTACAAAACCTCGTCCAGGACTGAGAGAAGAAAAATTAGCAAGTATCATGAGTAAGCTGCCACTGACTACTCCCAAAAAACTAGATTCTACTCAGACTGCACATTCATCGAGTCTTATTGCTGGCCACACTGTGCCAGTACCAAAGAAACCCCAGGATTTAGCTCATACTGGCATCTCTTCAGGCCTTATTGCTGGTTCTTCAATTCAGAACCCTAAAGTTTCCTTAGAACCTTTGCCAGCCAGGCTACTTCAGCAAGGACTACAAAGGTCAAGCCAGATTCATGCTTCTTCCTCTTCGCAGACTCATGTCTCCTCTTCCCAAGCCCAAGTTGCTGCCTCCTCTCATGCTCTGGGAACATCCGAGGCCCAAGAAGCTTCTTCGTTAACACAAGTAACAAAGGTGCACCAGCATTCAGCTGTCCAACAGAACTATGTGTCTCCATTACAAGCAACCATTAGTAAATCACATACCAACCCAGTGGTGAAATTAAGTAATAATCCCCAGCTTACCTGTTCATCCCCACTCATTAAGACTTCAGATAAGCCACTTATATACCGCCTTCCCTTATCTACGCCCTCGCCTGGAAATGGTTCTCAGGGGTCCCACCCCCTGGTTTCTAGGACAGCACCGAGCACCACTACCTCTAGTAACTATTTAGCCAAGGCTATGGTGTCACAGATTTCCACGCAGGGTTTCAAATCTCCTTTTTCAATGGCTGCATCCCCAAAACTTGCCGCATCTCCCAAACCTGCTACGTCTCCCAAACCCTTGCCCTCACCCAAGCCTTCTGCTTCACCCAAGCCCTCTCTTTCAGCTAAGCCTTCAGTATCGACTAAACTTATTTCTAAGTCCAACCCCACTCCCAAGCCTACTGTATCCCCAAGTTCTTCCAGTCCAAGTGCACTAGTAGCCCAGAGTTGCCACTCCACCAGTAACAACCCAGTTCATAAACAGCCCAGTGGAGTCAACATCAGCAGGCAGTCTCCCACCTTGAATTTATTGCCCTCTAATCGCACTTCAGGCCTTCCATCTACAAAAAATCTTCAGGCCCCTTCAAAACTAACAAACTCATCATCCACTGGAACTGTTGGGAAGAACAGCTTGAGTGGAATTGCAATGAATGTACCTGCCAGCAGAGGTAGCAACCTTAACTCAAGCGGAACTAATAGAACTAGTCTATCTGGGGGAACAGGAAGTGGAACACAGGGTGCTACTAAACCGTTGTCTACTCCACATAGACCATCTTCAGCCTCAGGGTCTTCAGTGGTAACAGCCAGTGTGCAGGTATGTATGTTCTGGATGTTCATCTGATAAAATTAGTCACTTTAATGAGTTTACTATAATATATATACACTGTTCATTATAGGCTGATTACAGCATGGCCATGGAATATTCCTGGTTTTGACAGCACAGTGATGGACACATATGTGAATAAGGTTTTTTTGGGAGGATGTGGATTTTTTTTCTAGCAAAGTATCATGTTTACCTTAACATTTGTTGACAAATACAACTGAAGTGCATATTTGGAACTCTATTTAAAAAGTTAAAAAGTAGTAGCTTATTAATTTAACATACATTCACTTGTCTCTTCCCTTTTCTTCTGAAATTTTTTAGTCAAATTTATTCGTTTGTATTATTTTTTATTTTTTTTAAGCATTTATCTTCTCGGGTTTTAAATTTTTACATTACTTTTATAGTAATTTATATGTAATTCTCTTCTGTCAAATGGTGTCAATAGTTCTTTTATGCCACATTTTCCCTGGTCATGAGTTTTAACTTAAACTCGCCTCTCAAATTAGCTGGAGTGCCTTACGCAGGAATCTGTGTGAAGGGTAGCACAGATGGCCCTTTACTGTAGCTTTTGCATACACATTCATTTTTCTGTGCTGTCACACTTTAGTGCATATGTGCTTCTTGGGTCATTAACTGTTTCATTCCAAAATTTTAAATATTGCTCCCCTGACCCTTGGTTAGTGTTAAGATTATAGAAAAGTTTAAAGCCATACTGATTTTTAAATTTCCTTTTATGAGTAATTTGTTTTCTCTGCCTAAATGCTAGTAAAAGTTTTCTCTTTTTTCCTTGAAATCCAAGTGTTGTTAGACTATGGCCAGGTTTGCTTAGTTTTCATTAATTTTGCACCTAAAATAGTAATTCCTCTTAATTTCAGACCTGGCTGATTTTTTTTTTTTTCAGTCCAAGATATTGGTTTCATTTATCCTAGGTTTTTTGAGAAGTCTTTATTATTCATACATTTCATTGCTGCATTCAATATCATTTTACTCTTCAAGAAAGTTTGTTTGACATAATATTCTGTTTCATAACCAGCTTTTTAAAAAATGTACCATGATGTGCAAGGTCTTAGGTTTTTAAAATATTCTTTGAAAACATTACTTTTATTGTTTTATGAAATTGTATTGTCTAAGAAATTACTCTGAAAACTTTGTTCTGCTTCCTATGTATGTGGACTAGGAATGTGTAACATAAGGATTTCTCTTTGCTATTTGTAGAGGTACCCTACTGTTCATTGCTATATAAGGGTTTATGTTCAATACTTATTTAATACCCAAGTTATCATGCTGTCCTTTAAGTAGATTTAGCATTGACTTCCAAAATTCTAATGTAGAACAAATTCAGTTGAATGGTACTTCAGTAATTGAAGTATTAACTGATGTTTTATCTGTATAATTTTACTTAAGTCAAAAATAAGAAATTAAAGCTGAGCAGGAGGTGGCAGGATCCTATAGTTCCAGCTACTTAGGAGCCTGAGGCAGAAGGATCACTTGAGTTCAGGAGTTCAAGGTCAGCATGGGTAACATTGTGAGATCCTGTCTCAAAAAAGAAGAGGTTTGTATGTAGCTCAGGGGTTGTTTAGTTGGCTATCATGCAAGGTCCTTGGTATGATCCCCAGCACTGCGAAAAAGAAAAAGAAAGGAAAAGAAATAATGACAACAAAATTGTTATTAGAGATTGCAAATTAAATTTTTAATTATAGGTAAAGACTGGGAATTATTCCTCATTGCTTTTGTGTTATCTTTGCTAAAAAGTTGACACTTTTTTAAAAAAATTAACTTTTAATTTGATCAAATGAATCAGTAGAATTCTCTCAAAAATGACATTTGCCTACTCCACAGCCTTCTTTTTAACATCACTTTTAAATATTTTTCTTCTACATATTTATTTCTAAATAACAGTAGTAATTAAAAAACTCTTAATTTTATCAATTTTAGTACTATAGTATCTTTTATCTTTTTATTATGAAAAATGAGACTCATAGTTCTCTTATACGTACCTGCCTTATTCTTCTCAAAGAATAATTACAATTTTTGGTTAAATTCTTGACTATGTGGGCTGGGGAGATAACTCAGTTGGTAGAGTGCTTGCCTCGCATGCACAAGGCCCTGTTGGGTTCAATCAAACAGCACCACACACACACAAAAAAATCTTCACTATGTAAATATTGTCTCTCTCGAGCTAAATATCATAATTGTGGTTTTATTTGCTTGCTTTATAAATTTTGGGGGGTGGTTCCTAGAGCTAAAAAAGAAAAATTTTTTTACTTGTTTCTTTTTCTTTGAGTATAAGTTTAAAACTTTCTTCATCCTTTGTCATCTGCAGAATCTATCCATTCTATATTTTCTCCAAAGAACTTCCTGTGTTTGATCATTTATTTCCAAAGAACCCAGATACTGTCTAACAAAGAATTGGTTTGCCAACAAGAAATCTGTATGCCAGAATTTGTGTTTCTGACAAGTAACTACTCCCTCCTTGTTTTCTTTGTTTCCCAAATGGCTTTATAATGTGGAGGATCCAATGTCCCTGCCTTCATATCTGATCTAATTTTTTTTCTCTTACTGCTTTGACTGAAGAAAGGTCATTTCTACCCTTTGTGAACCTAAGGTGGTTTTCTTATTGACATAGCATCCATTGAAGTCTCATCAGCTACCTTATAGCCTCCAGATCTGTCCTAGCACTTTATCCTGAAAGCAGACTTCCTGTGAAGTATTCACCTCCTGTCTGAAAGGCATCTGAAGCTATCTACTCATTTGCAGTGAAAATGACAGGCCCTTTAACAAAGGACATAAGTTAAAATCTTTCTGGGTTCAAGTTGCTACCTCTGCCTACTTTCTGTTTAACAGTGTTCCACCCAGAGATTTTCTGTTCTTTCTTGCTCTTCAATATACAGATTTTCTGTGAATCCTGTCATTGCTACTTTATAATTCCAAAACCCACTTATTCATTCAGTAAATGTTGATTGAGTATGTTCTATGTGCCAGGCACTCTTGTAGGTATTGAGGAACACTGTTCCTTTCTCATGGAGCATATATTTTAGATAGAAAGATGAGTTAAACACAGTTTTTTTAAAAAAACATAACAAGTACTGTGGAAAAAAAATAATAAAGCACCGATAAAGAGGTGCTAACAGAAAAAAGAATGAAGTAGCCTCTTTGAGGAGGTAGCATTTAAACTAAGGATCAAATGAACAGGAGCTAGTCTTGTAAAGTCCAGGTGATAAGGAATGGCAGTGTGAAGACATTAAGAGGGAAAAGAGCATGGGTTGAAGGCCTAGACTGTTGGGGGAAAGAGACCTCACTGTGTCATGGAGAACTTTGTCAGGGTGCACCACAGTAATACTTTTGGATTTTATTCTGTATGTAGCAGGAATGCTATTGGAGAGCAGTCTTAAACAAAGGAGTGGTGTGGTCTAATTTATGTTTTGAAAGATCACTGTAGGTACTGTAGAGAATAGGGGACAGATGCAAAATAGAACAAAAATACCAAAATAGAACACATGGTTTAAAAAGGTTTCATGCCCACCATAGGAAGAAAAAGGTTTCCCTTCTTATTTTCCCTGGTTATGGGTCATTGTCTGAACTGTTCACCTACTTCATGATGAATGTTAGCAGCAGACTCCTCGCTTCTGAAAGAGCTCCATCTTAGAGAAGTTGATGATTGCACACATAACATTTAAATTTTCTGGTGCTTCAGTTTAGATTTATAAACAAAGGTGGGTATGGAAATTCTTAGAAAGTATAAAGCGTTAGTTATGGCATGGGTTTTTTTTGGTTGTTGCTAATACTCAAGTTATTTAGTTTTGAACTTGCCTTAATTTATATTTTCCATCCATTTTAGTGCTTCAATTAGACTCCCCCAGAAAAAAATTTAAAAGGTTCTCCGTATTAGATTTAGTGTTTTTCACTGGGGGGGGGGGGTCACCAGTTGAGCACACAACCTTGGAGACTCTATATCATCCTTGTCATTGTCTTCTGTCATAAAATTATGATTAAAATGAAGAAACGACTTGCTAATTTTTAAATGCTTTTGTCCTAGTCATTTTAAGACATTATTAACTCTAACTTGGTAATTTTTTTCTTAAATGCACCTCTTTGTATCGTAGTTGGCACAGTAGAGGAAAAAACTGGCAAATTTAAAAAGCTATCAAGTCCAAGTGTAAACTGATGAAGATGTGTACTAAAATGAGAAGTGGTTCTGGTAAAAAAGAAAGAATGGGTTTGTTGACTATGAGCTTATCTCATCCTTCATTTTATGAGGCCTGAAAAATAAGGTTCCCAGCCTCAGTGGCTAGAAAGGAGCAGACTTTCCAGCTAGCAGGAGGTGGGGCTGACTGGAGAAGGAGATTCCAGTTCGGGACACATCAGGTCAGTGAGTTTCAGATGCACCAGTGTGACCTTTCACCAAACTCGCATATACACAGGATTAGAGTTGAAACAAGAAGCCACAAATGTCAACAATAGCAAAGGAGATGAGAGAAGGGGAGGAAATAAAAGAACAAGTTCAATAACCAAAGTAAAAGACTTCTAAAGAACATTCTTCACATTTTGTCTAGCAGTGGCATGAACTCTTTAAGTGTACAAATCCATGCAGTGTTCCATACACATACAGAAAAATTGTGTATATTTTCCTTATAGTTGACTAAGTAATAATACCACCACTTTTTATTAGAATGGGGTTTGGGGTAGAAATAACATCCAAAATAAAACTGATAATAGCTAACATTTATTATTGACTAAAAAAATTTAAAGAATTCCATTTTCTTGACCGCATTTATAACTATAAAGTTTTTAACTGTATATATTTTGTATTTTTAACTGTATATATTTTGTAAAATAAGTATATATTTTGTAAAATAAGGCTGCAAAAGAAAACTCAGTGGCACAAACTTGATAGTATCAAATATTTGTTGATAATTACATATAGAAAAGAAAAAAAGTCAAAATGGGAAAAATCATTTAATTGCAGCATACAAAATTCCTGAAAGAATTAAATTAGCTTAAGGGGTATATTTATGTAGTTTTCCATGAAAGCTCATCAGTGTTAGCATATTTCTGATCTAAATGCCTTTATTCACAAACAGCACCTCAAAGATCAGGTGGAGGAGCATGAAAACACTAGTTTACCTTTTACCTTAGGGAGTCTTTTCAGAGGGTAAGGAGAAACTAGATGTGGAAAAGAAAGCTGTGAGTTCAGCAAGTTTTATAATAAAAGAAAGACAAATAAATTAGATTGTTACTAGGAGTTGGAGAAGAGTCAAGAATAACTGTGACTGTAAATATGAATTAGAGGTCTGTATATAAGAAGCAGAGGAAACATGGAAAAAATGTGATACTGGAGATTTCTATAAGAAAGCTCTGCAAGGTGGGATTTGTAGCACAGGCCAGGTGGTTGTCAGTTACCCATGGGGAAGGGCAAGTAAGGCTAAAGATGAGGAAGAACATCCAGGTGACTTCATCTCTTTATAGGGGTTATTGTGGAAGTCAAGACTATAGATTAGGGGCTGGCAAGAGCAGCGGTTGCACAGATTGTGCCAGGAGAGATGGTGACAAGCCAGAAGATGAGTTTTTTTAGTAGTGTTAAGGATTGAACCATGTGAAATTGCATGGAATTATTTCTATACTGATTCATGTCTGTGGGCCTGGAGCAAAAGTGAAGAAGTGGAAATGTAAGGGTAGAAGTTAGATTAGGAGAGTGAATCATGTTGACCAGTTAAGAGGGGGTCTAAAGTGGTGAATAGCTGAATTTCTGTAAAGAAATTCTAAATGTAATTTGCAGATTTTCAAAATCAATATTGGTAGCTCTTTAAAATATAATTTTCACCTCAGTCTTAATTTTCTCTCACAGAGTTTATTAGAACAGATACAAGACACAGTCTTGCATCCATGAGGCTATTAAATACAATAAATCAATTTAGGTTGACTGCTCTATTTCTTATCTATTTTGACCCCTGGTTTCTGCACAGTCCACAGCAGGAGCATCATTATTGGCTAATGCCTCACCTCTGACTCTCATGACATCACCTTTGTCTGTAACAAATCAAAATGTGACTCCTTTTGGGATGCTGGGTGGCCTTGTTCCAGTGACCATGCCCTTCCAGTTTCCCTTGGAGCTACTTGGCTTTGGAACGGACACAGCTGGAGTGACAGCCACCTCAGGATCTACCTCAGCCGCTTTCCACCATAGCCTCACTCAGAGTAAGTGGGGCCTTTCTTTTCCTTGGCTGTCTAGTGTGAGAGAACAGGGAGCCTCAGTCATTGATTCTGACTGAGAGCAGTCCAGTTGGAATTCTGGGAGAATATAGGTTTTTTAAAAAAGAAGCATAGTTGATTTCATCTAGAAGTCAACTTACTGGACTCTGGGAATTTATTTACAGTTTTAGAATGTACTAATGAACCTTCTATACTGCACTTCTAAGTGAAATTATAAAAGGAAGTCAAATTTGTTCGGTTTTTGCATATACTTAACTGCATTTACATATGTAAACTTTAAAAAAATATATATATTCTAGTTTTAGAAGGCCTTTGAATTCGGGGCTTTAGATAAATTGAACTATTTTTAGGTTCGATTTTAAGAAAGCTTAAATCTTTGTTGAAAGATCACTGACAAATTCTGTTTTCTTCTCAGATTTACTAAAGGGTTTACAGCCAGGAGCTCAGCATACAGCAACACTTTCCCATTCACCTCTGCCTACACATTTACAGCAAACATTTAATGGTAAGAAAATGACCTATTTCTTCATCTCTCTATTATTTATATAGGTTTATAGATACAGATTATACTTTTCTGAAAACAATGTAAATGGAATGATAAAAGTTGGGAAAAATTTAATACCTGCTCATTGGCAACAAACTCACTTTAAAAGAAAGAAAATAGGTAGATGAGATCTTTTGTTATGAAAAGAGCCTTTTTGAAAGTATTTATTATATGGAAATGATAGCTAAGAAGATTCTTAAAAATAGTTAACAGAAGTCATTGCAAAATTATGGTAGTTTATATTTGTCAAAAGCTCACTAAATGCCATTTAGTCTTGTGTCTGTTTAATGTGATTAGTTATTTAATCTTCAGTACAAGCTCATGAATGATAAATAATGATCCCCATTTTACAGATCAGAAAATAATCAGAGATAAGCAACTTGCCCAAGGTAACACACCAGTAAGTGGTCTGAGATACAAATCCAGAAAGCCTATGTTCTTTTTCTGTTTTTTTTTTTTTTTTAAATAGTGTTAAAGATTGAACCCAGCACCTCATACATACAAATCACACACTCTACCACTGAGCTACACTCTCATCCAGGTTGTATTCTTCTTAACCATTAGACTTTCCTGCATCTTAGCACTGATTAAATTAATGTGGTTCATGCTATGCTTTATATACTTGCTTGCTGCCCTGCTAGCCCACTCTGAAATCCAATGTTGGATATTGGCCCTGTTTATAAAACATTGGCCTCCAGATTCTTTGTTTTTGGTTTGGTTTGGTTGGGGGGGGGGGGCAGATGTTGTTTTGTTTTGGTACCAGGGATTGAACCCAGGGGCATTCAACCACTGAAACATATTCCCAGCCTGTTTTTATTTTTAAATAAGCCCCCCCCCCGCCCTAAGTTTTTTCAGGGCCTCACTAAATTGCTGAGGCTGGCCTTGAACTTGGAATCCTGAGATTACAGGCATGTGTCACCAGGCCCAGATTCTTGCTCATACCAGTAGGTGATCTCAGTGGACACCTAAAATACAATTCTGGAGGCCATTTTTAGGATCTTCTAAGGAGAAATAACTATTTATCCACCTTCTTTAACTTTGGAAATTGAGAAGAACCTCGCTATTCTTTGCGTTAAAAGTGATCTTTGAACCAGTTTACCATTGACCACAGTGCAGAAATGGGAGCTACATAACAACCTTGAAGCAATAAATTGCCGTTAATCCTCTAAAAGACCAAAGGCAGGGGCTGGGGTTGTGGCTCAGAGGAAAAGCGCTCGCCTAGCACACGTGAGGCATTGGGTTCGATCCTCAGCACCGCATTAAAAACTAATTAAAGGTTTGTGTCCACCTACAACTAAAGAATATATGATTTAAAAAAAAAAAAAAAAAAGACCAAAGACAGATGGAAGGAGCTCTGATGTACTATTGACAGTTTGGTGCTGTATATTTCAAAAATCTAGAAGAAAGAATTTTGAGGGTTTTCACTATCAAAAATTTATTTTAAAAAAAGTTAAACCAGATTTGAGCATTACACTGAATATATGTACGAAACCTTCCATGCTATCCCATTAATGTGTACATCTTTTGTGGTTTTGTATATCAGTTAAAAATAAAAAATAACTGATCACAGTGGCACACATCTATAATCCCAACGAAATAGGAGACTGAGGCAGGAGGATCACAAGTTTGAGATTGGCCTTGGCAACTTAGACCCTGTCTCAAAATAAAATTTTTTAAAAAGGACTGGGGGTTTAGCTCAGTGGTGAACCACCCCTGGATTCAAGCCACAGTACCAAATAAATATTAATAAATAAATAAGACCAGGCTCATCCAGTTGTACAAAATGGGCAATATAAAGTAGTAACAAATGTCAGCACTCCTGATCTTGCCGAACTTGATTAGGCTTACATTCATAAGGATGATTGCTCTGTGACTGAACTGGATCCTCCCGGACTGTGGACATCTGCTTAGTGTCATGATTCAGATGGGGACCATCTGCCTGCTCCTGGGGCAGATTGGCATGAGTGTGACCATCTGTGAGGAATTATACAAACTGGATTTTTGTGACTCAAGAAGACCTCACTGTTCAGCTCTTTGTGAGTCATCTTATTGTCTGCTCAATACCACCATTCCAGAACCAGAAGGAGATATGACTATCCATATCTTCCAAATAATTGAAGTTAAAAAGTTTAAAATTTTTCATTTAAAAACACTTTTTACCATAAAAAATTGAACTTGGGAATCGGACTTGAGCGGGCTGGGAATATAGCTCAGTTGGTATAGTGTTTGCCTAGCATGCACAAGACCTTTGGTTCAATCCCCAGCACCATCAAAAAAAAAAAAAAAAAAAAAAGGATCAGCCTTGGGTTTTTAATTCCAGAACCACCAATTGTAGCAGGATTCTTGTTTGCCCATCATTTCTCTTGCTTATAAATTGAGGACAAAAAGATGTTTTAAATAGACTTCTTTTAGGACTCTAATAAAAATAACTGATTAAAGCTTCTAGCATGATACTTGGTACATAGTAAGAACCCAATTAATGTTAATTCTCTTGTTTGAAACAATAGATCAGTAAGTTTTTTCTGTAAAGGACTTTGTAGGCATATGTTGTTTGTTGCCACTACTCAACCTTACCATTACAGGACAAAAACAACCATAGTCAATATGTAAACA